>NW_005872480.1:0-15674 GCF_000147115.1 Myotis lucifugus
CCGCCCCACCTCTGCTGTAATAAGCAGGGTGAACTCACTGCCTGAGTCCTGCAGGGCCGTCACTAGAGGACCCCACCCTGCCCTGGGTCGTTGATAATCTCAGGCCTCCACCCCGGGCTCCTTGGGTCCCCGAAAGTACAGTATCCTGAGGCCCAGCAACAACGTCTGTAAAGGCTCCACTAATGTCCCCAGAGGAGTCGGTCCCTCTGTCCCTGGGATCCTCCCAAACGAGTCCTGAGCCCTCAGAGACCCAGCCTCTGGGGCCTTCAGCCCCAGGCCCTGTCCCCGCCCTTCAGCTTCTGTTGTAAAGCTGAGCCACGCCCCCCACACCCACCCCTGGCTTCTCTCGATTATTGTCCCTCACCAGGTCTCGCCCTATCCAGAACCTCCCCACGAATGATGGACAGACAGACACAGAGTGTCAAGTAGCTAAGCAGACAGACAGATAATAAATACACAGATGCCCGGCTGGTGTGGCACAGTTCGATTCCGGGTCAGGGCACATGCCCGGGTTGGGGGCTCGATCCCCAGTGTGGGGCGTGCAGGAGGCAGCTGATCAATGATTCTCTGTCATCATTGATGTTTCTATCTCTCTCTCCCTCTCCCTTCCTTTGTTATCATGTCCCAATGGGCCAATCAAAGTATATATTTAAAAAAATAAATACACAGATGGACAAGGAGTCAGATGGATGGATGGATAGATGGAAAATTGGAAAATAGAGATAGACAGACACACAAAACAGATAGTTAGACAGACAGATAGCAAAATCAATAGACAGAAAAATAGAATCAATCAGACAGAGCCCCCAGGACCTGCTATGGCCCCCCCTAGCCGGCAGGAAACCATCACTTTCCCAGGAACCCCCGTCCATCTAGCTAGATTGCTTTCCCTCATTCCAAGGTCCCCACCATAGGGGACCTGAGACCCCACTAAAAAGGGCCCTGAGGTCCCTCTCCATGGCTCTGTGCTTCCCCTTAAGATGCTCTGGGCCCTTCTCGAATGGTTAAAACACCCCCTAGGATTCTGCTCTATTGCCCAGGACCCTGAACCAATTGCAGGAGAGCCTTGGGGACCAGTCCTTGGGCTCCAGCCCCCCACACACCCAGGGCCCTAGTGCACCGTCCCGGGCCTTCCCAGTGGCGCCAGGTCCTGCTATAACCCTCCACTGTCCTTCAGGTCCTGCTTTACCCATGTCTGGGTGTCCCAGGTCCTGCTGCAATGCCCCATCAGCGGTCACTTGGACACCGCTCAGACCCTACTCCACCGCTGCGCCCTCTGCAGAAGTCCTTTGGTTCCGATAAAATGTCCGCAGGACCCTGGGCACTCAGAAGACCCCTGGGTCCTACTAAAATGGACGCAGTCTTCCCTCGTGTAGCCTTGAGGGTCACCAAATGGCCTCAGGGTGTCCCCTCTAAGCACTGCCTGGAACCTAGTAGAATGCCTCTTAGACCTACCATGAAGTCTTTTATTGAAAAAAAATGTATAGCCCTAACCGGTTTGGCTCAGTGGATAGAGCGACGGCCTGCGGACTGAAGGGTCCCAGGTTCTATTCCGATCAAGGGCATGTACCTTGGTTGCGGGCACATCCCCAGTAGGGGGCGTGCAGGAGGCAGCTGATGATGCTTCTCTCTCAATGATGTTTCTAACTCTCTATCCCTCTCCCTTCCTCTCTGTAAAAAGTCAATCAAATATATTTTTTAAAAAAGATACAATCAATGAAATATTATAAAGCCTGGCCACCTCCCTTTAAGAAAATAAAAATAATTTACAGATTTGAGAGAGAAAGAGAGAAACATCGAATTGTTCTGCTGTTTCATTGGTTGCTTCTTGTGTGTCCTGATCGGGGATTAAACCCGAAACCTTGGTGCATCGGGACGATGCTCTAACCAACTGAGCTACCCAGCCCGAGCCCTGCCATGAAGCCTTTAGGGTCCTGCTAAAACGGCCTGCTCGTGTGTCCCCACAACCACAAAAGTGTCCAGGCGGTCTGGGAAAATCCCCCTGCAGGCTTGGGGTCCTGCTTCAGCGGCCATCCATCTACACGGCCTGGGATCGGTGTATCAGTGCCCTGTGGCTGCCGGAACCCAGCACCACAAACGAAGTGGCTTAAAACAATACAGTTGTATTGCCTCTCAGGTCTGGAGACCAGAAGTCCAACATGGTCCACAGGGCTGGCTCCTTCCGGCAGCTCCAGGGGAGAATCCTTTCCTTTGCCTTTCCCCGCTGCTCAGGCCACCTGCATCCCTTGGCTAGTGGCACCATCCTCCATCTTCAACACCAGCACCTCCTCTCCTCTCTGACCCTGCACCCTTCCTTATGTCTCTCAGACTCTGATCCTTCCACTTCCTCTTATAAGGACCCTTGTCATGACGTTGGTCTCACCTGGATGATCCAGGATTATTTTCCCAATTCAAGATCCTGAACTTAATCCCATCTGCCAAGTGGCCTTTTTTAAAATAAATATATTTTTATTGATTTCAGAGAGAGGAAGGGAGAGGGAGAGAGAGATTGAAACATCAATGATGACAGAAAATCACTGATCGGCTGCCTCCTGCACGCCCCTCACTGGGGATCGAGCCTGCAACCCGGGCATGTGCCCTTGACTGGAATCAAACCCGAGGCCCTTCAGTCTGCAGACCGACACTTTATTCATTGAGCCAAACTGGATAGGGCCCAAGTCCTGAGGGTCCTGGCCCCTGAATGCTCCCTGGGAGTCCCTTCCAGGCGCCCCGGGCTCCTCTGTGTGTTCAGGGCCATTCACAGCATCGCTGGCGGTGTCCTCTGGCATCCCCAGGGTCCTGCTCTAAGGATGTCTGTGCCCACCAGATCCCCTGGGGTCCTGTTATCACATCCCAAGGGGCCAATCAAAAGCAATAGAAAGCCCACGGCAGGACCGGTTCCTAGTCCGCCGGGCCCCGTGCCAAAAGAGAATGTGGGGCCCCTTGTTCCGACCTCAAGACCGTTCAAGCAGCGTATTCAACCAACTGAACAGCTGCTCAGCCGCCGTGGCCCTGGGTCTGTGTGACATACACGGCAGGGCAGCTCTGAGCTGTGCGCCCTGCATGGCCACCTTGCCATCCACCCCTCCCCACTGCAGCTACACTACAGTGCCCCCTACCGAGCCCAAGCGGCAATCACACCCGAGTTCAAAATCAAATCCTGCCTCTTTCAGGCTGGCTTCTGTGAGAATTGATTTTTCTTCTTCTTCTTTTTTATTTTATTTTTATTATTTTTTTTAAAAATATATTTTATTGATTTTTCACAGAGAAGAAGGAAGAGGGACAGAGAGTTAGAAACATCGATGAGAGAGATCGATCAGCTGCCTCCTGCACGACCCCACTGGGGATGTGCCCACAACCAAGGTACATGCCCCTGAACGGAATCGAACCTGGGACCCTTGAGTCTGCAGGCCGACGCTCTATCCACTGAGCCAAACCGGTTCGGCTTTTCTTCTTTTTTAAAAATATATGTTTATTTATTTCAGAGAGGAAGGGAGAGTAAGAGAGAGAAACATCAGTGATGAGAGGGAATAATTGATTGGCTGCCTCCTGCAACCCAGGCATGTGCCCTTCACCGGAATCGAACCTGGGACTTCAGTCCAGAGGCTGATGCTCTATCCATTGAGCCAAACCGGCCAGGGCAGGCCTTGATTTCTTGCCTGTAAAACGGGGATAATTGTGCCTAGCTCGGGAGAGAGGCTTCAGCAAGGCAAAGGTTTGGCACAGGGCACACTGCTCCCCTCAATGCCCTCCCACACCCCAGCACAGTACAGTGGGGCCTTGACTTACGAATGTCCCGACTAACGAGTTTTTTGAGATACCAGCTGTCTCTCGGCCGACTTTTTGCATTGAGTTGATAGAGTAATTTGAGTTAACGAGCTCCTTAACGAGCTCGGTCTCGGAACAAATCAAACTTGTAAGTCAAGGCCCCACTGTATGTATTTGTAGAATGAACGAAGGCAATAATGAGTGGCCCTGGCTGGTTTGATATGCCCCTAAAATTCTTCTAGAATGGCGTCGATGTCCTGCTAGAACGTTCCAGCAGAAACTACCCCCCTTCCCCTGAAACAATCTGTAGGTCTGTTATAACAAGTGACAAAGCTGGACCCCCTATAATGTTAGTCCCCAGTTTCCCCACGGCGGGCTCAGGGCAGCACTGAAACACACACACACACACACACACACACACACTAAAATACACACACAGAAGCCACTCCATTCGATTGCCTCACAGTCCTGGGGACCAGTTCAATGAATGCAGGTGCCTGCTACACAAATAAAGCCGATGGACCATAAGGTAACCGGGTACTGCAACCAGCAGGTCCTGTTACAGGACCCGAGGTCCCAACACAATCCACATCGCTGGGTCCTGCTCCCATAAGACACCACGGGCTGCAACAGCGTGGCCAGGGTGGCCGGCCAGGTTCTCCTGTGGCCGCGACAAGAGCTGCGGGGCCGCCTACATCAGGACACACCCGATCTGCCCTGTTTTCAGGTCATGGGCCTGACACCTGTTGTCCTTGTAAACCCAGGGCCCTGCTATGAAACTGCCTGGAGCTAATTTCCCTGTTACTGGGGCCTCCTATTAGAGGTATGCAACAGAACATTCCAGAAGCATGCGAAAACAAACTCAAGATCCCGTGACAGGCCCAGGATTCCACACCACGTCATACCTCGGGGGCCACCTGCCAAAGACTCTTGTCCTGGGACCTGCCCCCAAGGAACAAAGGGCCCAGGGCCGGCTATACCGAGTACCCCCGCCCCCCCTTCTCTAACAGACTCCGGGCTTGGGCAGTTACTTCCCTAATATCACTTACCGAACTGGTTCCACCCTATTAACACACGTGACCACAGTTCACCCTCCCAATGCGGGCAGGGTGGACGAACCCATTTTACAGATTAGGCAACTGAGGCTCTGTGGTTGGCGGGGGGGTCGCCTGCGCAAGGTCACGCAGCTGACGAGCAGCAGGGCTGGAATTCAGAGCAGGGCCTGTGGTCTTAATGTTTGTTTGGAGGTTTCTGCCCCAGTTCACTGCTTCCTGTTATTCTCTGTGTCTTGTTCAAACCCACCCTATGAGAAGGTGGGGATTTAAGTTCAAAAGTCATTCACTCATGCACCTAAACGTGTATGGAGCAGTCACAACCTACTCCACGCCCTGGGGATGCAGGCATTCCTGCCCTCTCGGAGCTTGGATTCCGGTGCTCAACAGATAAACAGGCAACGTAGTATAGAACTTGTACAATAAAACCACGAATAGATCAGAAATAGGACTTACCTGTCCACGTAGACAAAGCAGGGAAGGGTGATTGGAGGGTCGGAGGTTTGGCCAAGTGGAAAGAGGTTAGTGAGCTTTAGAGACTACGGAGTCGGGGCGGGGTCGGGGCAGGAGGCAGGGGGAACCTGGGGTAGTGCTCCAGGTGCAGGACACAGCCGGGGCACGGGCTCAGAGGAGGGGCCGGGCTGGTGGGCACAGGCAGGCGGAGGGAGGGAGGCGAGGGCGGTGGGCAGAGGGCAGAGGCACCCAAGTTGTGATCCAAGGTAGGAATTGCATCGCCAGCTGCCCCAGGGCGGTCCCACTCCTCACGCAAGAGAACTGTCGCGCCCAGAGTTCTCTTCTGGGTCTTTGTGACCCACAGGCCCACCAGAGGCGTCCCCCAGTGCACACCAGGCGCCCGCCCCACCCGTGACTAGGCAGCCTGACATGGTGGGGTGCCAGGAGACGCCCCAACGACCGCTGCTGGGAGGAAACAGGGGAGCCGGGCTGTTGTTGTTGTAAACATGGAGGCCCCACCCTGAACGGAAGCACCTGCAGGGGGAGGGGGCTCCCCAGCAGCCTCAGCCCCTCAGGGTCCCCAGCCCTCCAGCAGGGGTGGGGCGGGCTTGCAGGCTGAAATGCGGGCGGTGCCCCCTTGTGACCTGTCCCTGCCCCTTCCTGCCCTCTTTGATGTGGCCCCACTTCCTCTGGCAGGAATCCCCGCCCTCGCCGGGTAAAAGCCAGAGCCGGGCTGATCCCGGGGCGGCTTCCCTGGGCGAGCGGGCTCCTCTCCTCAAGGCCCCGTCTCCCAACCCTGTACCATGGTGTGCCAGTCCCTGGTACAGGCATGGGGGGCAGGGACCTGGGGACCCCAGCAGCGCCGGCCCCGAGGGGCGAAGCCAGTCTCCAGCCGTGCCTTCTACTCCAGGTCTCCACGTCTGCGTGGGTGAGGGTCTCTCCCCCCTTGTTCTTTCTCCTCTGAACTCTGCCCCATTTCTGAAATCTGAGTCTGTCCCCACCCGTGGTCTGGCCTGTTGTGTCCAGCTGAACCCTCTGTGGTCTCTCCTTGTTTCTGTGTGACACTCAAGGTTCCTTTTCCCGTTTTTTTTTTTTTTGCTTCTAACAGATCTCGTTCTGCTGTTACCAACAGCCAACCCCTCCCACCTCCCGTTCTCTGGCCATCAGCAATCTTTCCCTGAATTTGCATGACTGCCTGTTTCTCCCCACCTCCCGGTTCTCCTCTCCCAGCCCCACCTCCAGGGGCTCTCTAACCAGCCTGAGCAGCCTGTGGCCCTGCGCTGCCGAGTTGCGCTCCAGCCCAGCCTTGCTATGCAACTTGCCCTCAAGACCAATGTCCTTACTTGGACTTTCAGGCTAAGAAGTTTCCAGAATCTGAGACCTGGGGCTCAGGCACTGGGATGCTAAGCAAAGAACCTGCCCCTCAGAGGAGCTTGCTCATCTGCAAAGGGGCATGGTGCCCACTTGGGGAAGGGGGCTCCCCCACTCAGGAGTGACTTGCTCCCCGACTCAGGAGACAGAAGAGAAAGGCCAGGTTGAGGTCAAGGCCCAGATTGCGGCTGCTGCTTCATCCCTCTCCCCAAGGAGGCCAGAAAGGGCCCAAGAACCCAGGAGCCCCCGCCCTCCCTCACTTCCTCCCCAGGGACACAGGGGCGGGGGCGGGTTGGGGGGAAGTGGGGGATGCAGGGTGAGACAGCAGCTCAACAACAGGTAGAAGGTGACAAGGACCAAAGGAGACGGAGAAGTGCAGCATCTTTAATACAGGCGTCTTCACCCAGAGACAGGACAGGAGGCGGGATCTGGTCCCCATTCCCACCCTCACGCCCCAGAGGGTAAAAAAGAACCCGTCGTTCGTCAACCTGCTCCATCCCCAGGGACATACCTCCCTCTGGAGAGGCCACAGACACCCGGAGCCCGGCTGTGACTGAGAAAATAACTTTATTTGGTTGGGGTGGGGCAGGTAGCCAGCTCAGAACTTCTGGAACTGCTTCTTGGTGCCGGCGGCCTTGGTGACCTTGAGCACGTTGAAGCGCACAGTCTTGCTCAGCGGGCGGCACTCACCCACGGTGACGATGTCGCCGATCTGCACATCTCTATGGAGGGGCAGCGTGTATGTTACAGGGGGGACAGGGGGGTGAGGCTGCCCCTTGGGAGCCTCCTTTGTGGTCACCAGGCCGAGGCCACAGCCAAGCTTCAGTTTCCAGTTCCAGCCGCCCTCTGTCATTATTGACTGAGCACAAGCTCTGAGCGAGGCACCAGGCCCAATACTGTACAGAAGATGCTCCAAACACACCTCCACTTTTACGGAAACCTGGAGGCTCACTTGCAGCAGCCTCCCCACCCCGCCGGCCTTAGTTTACTGCCTCCCATGTCACTCAGACCTGAGTGCAGCCCACCCCCTCCTCTCCGCTGGGCAGGGGGGCTGGCCCGGGTTGCCGCCCACAGTGCTCACCTGAAGCAGGGGGACAGGTGCACTGACATGTTCTTGTGGCGCTTCTCGAAGCGGTTGTACTTCCGGATGTAGTGGAGGTAGTCTCGGCGGATGACAATGGTCCTCTGCATCTTCATCTTGGTCACCACGCCTGGGGGAGGGGAGGTTGTGGGTCAGGCTCCTTGGGAAAGGGAGCCTCAGGCAGCCCAGGGCATGCTGGGAGCTGCCGAGCAGCATTAAGAAACCTTGGTTCTGGCATCAGTTCTGCCAACTGGCTTTCTCAGCAGCGCCTGTCACCGGCATCTGAAGACCATCGTGAAAACAGACATCACCTGCCAGGGCCCAGAAACCAGGAGTGTCCCCAGCCCTTCTTCCTTCAGACCCAGAAATCTGAACCCAAGCCCCCCAACGGCCCCACTTACCGGACAAGATGCGCCCTCGGAGGGAGACGTTACCGGTAAAGGGGCATTTCTTGTCAATGTAGGTGCCCTCAATGCCCTGGAGGGATAAGGAAAAGAAGTAAGGCTTGGGGGGGGGGGGGGGGGTGTCTATAATACTCTCAACAATAAAGATTTTAAAAAATAAAAAATAAGGCCCTAGCCGGCTTGGCTCAGTGGATAGAGCGTCGGCCTGCAGACTAAAGGGTCCCAGGTTCGATTCCAGCACATGCCCCGGTTGCGGCCTCGATCCCCGCCCCTGCCCGGAAGGGGCATGCAGAAGGCAGCTGATCAACGATTCTCTCTCATCAATGATGTTTCTCTCTCTCCCTTCATCTCTGAAATCGATAAAAATATATATTTTTAAAAGGAAGGCTTGAGTAGCTAGTTCCTGGAAAGAACAGCCGGGTGCGGCCTCAGAGACAAACTACAATTCCCAGCAGCCCTCGGGGGACACGCGGATGTGGGCGGGGCGGCTGGGCCGGCACATGTGCGGAGCCGGGTCCCCTTCTTCCTCCCCGGGGTCCTACCTCCTTGGGCGTCTTGAACCCCAGGCCGATGTTCTTGTAGTATCGAGGGAGCTTCTCTTTGCCGGTCTCTCCCAGCAGGACCCTCTTCTTGTTTTGGAAGATGGTGGGCTGCTTCTGGTAGGCTCGCTCCGTCTGCGGGGACGAGGGGGCGGGTGAGGCCGGAGCGGGCCGCAGATCTTCCCGGAACCCCCAGGACCCCCCCCCCAGGTCTCCTGCCCCAGAATCGCCTCCGAGAACTCTGACCCCAGATGTCCCTCCAATTCAGACCGAAATCTAGCCCGGGGTCACTTCAGCGTTTACGCTCCCAAACACTTCCCGCCGCCTGCAGAATTCACTGCTTAGAACCCGGAGGCAGAATGGCACCTCGGACACCTTTCAGGAAGGATTACTGTCCAAGACACAAAGACATCCACCCGGATCCACTGCTCATCTAACGTACACGACTTCCCAGTGCGGAGCCCCCAGGACTGAGGAGGCGCTAATGCAGATAACGCAGGCACGCGCCCTCTGCCCGAATGAGCCCCCGGGAGATCGGGGGCGCCCGGAATTAACTCCCCAACTGGGGCGCGGGGTCCCGCTCTCCCGGACTCGCCTCTGAGGCCCGGGAGGGCCCGAGCTCGCACCTGAATGTCCGCCATCTTCCCGGCCGCTTGAAAAAAAGAAAGCCACAGCGGCGTCCGGGTTTCCTTATCGACTGCGCAGGGACTGGAGAGGAAGTGACGAATAGGGGACCGAGTAGCACGATTTGGGGCGGTGCCTTGGACGCGTCTCTGATTGACCGACGTCTCTCAGCAAGCAGGTGATTGGGAGACTGCACCGACGCCGCCATGATGGAGGAGGGCGGAGAGGCGGGGCGGGTACAGTCTCGCGATAGTTCAGCCACCCATTGTCTGGACGCGCTGGTTCGCATTGGGAAGGCGCGGCCAGCCCTGAGCCCGCCTACGTTATCGCGAGAGTTACAGGGAGGCGGTCGGGTTTCCGCGCGCCGTGAGATCACGTGGGCTTCGGAGACCGCGTGGCGGTGTCCGTACAGGGCTCGAGCGGGATGAGGTGGCTGCCATCTTTCTGCGGGGAGGGAGGTCGTGAAGTGTTGGGACCTGCGCGGCGCCGCCGCCAACTTTGTGCGGGGCGGGTGCTGCTCCTGCGCTTTTTCAGTCGTTCTCTTGTGTCCCGTTTCAACCCCAGACCCTTCTGCTGGTTTTCTGTCCGTAACGGCGCGGTTTCTGCGACAATGGAAATGTCTGCGCTTTCCAACTCCATAGCCACCGAGGACCTGAACTTTTACCTTTAATTTCATTAAATTTAAACTTACACGGAGCCAGCCTCCACCACGTTGGGCAGTACAGGATATATGAAATATTAATGCTATAAACTTTCAATGTCATTTGAAAGCTTATTTAAGTTTGTTTTACACTTGATAGCTTTGTGAATTTTCAATGATACATTTAATTGGTGGTGGTTGTCCTTTTGGGGATAGCATTAACGGGGACTTTCTGTTTTAGAGCTCCTGTGTTATCTTTATAATTTTTCTTTGTAGAAAAAAAAAAAACGTAGTTCCTGGAACTTTGAACGACTTGGAAAGTACTTATGATAATAGTTTCTTTTAAAGGCAGGGCCCACCGTTATCAACAATGCGTGTTAACCTGTATAAACGTTACTTAGAAAAAAGCTAACAACGCGTGCCCAGCGGTTTACATCGCCAGGCGGTGCGATTAGGTGTGATTTCCTCTCTGGTGTTTAAAATGCTCAATATTTTGCAAGGTGTTCAGGGTGGCTGGGGAGATCTTGGTGATAAGGGGAAAGCAGAGAGAAGAAATACTGCTTCACTCTGCAACGGTGCTGGGTCCTTAGCTTTTCAGCGTTTTGAGCACAACCCACAATAGGAAACAGCATGTACAGTCTCATCAAACAGCTTCTCTCCTTTCCCCGTCTAACTTTTAACTCTTTCCTTTCCTTCCTGCAATACATTGCCCCCCCCTTCCCCCGCCCCCCGTTTTCATTTGTATTTCACTTATCTATTTTATGGCTGGGTTGATTTTTCACCTGCATCGTAAACAGCTTTGGTGTCCAATAATAAACTTTCAGCCCAACGCTGTCAGATTTCACACACTGTTTCCCAGCATTTCATAACAAAAATGCAAATACTATTTGATCTGGAGCCATCCCCCACTGAGCACAGAAATGCCTATTAAAACAAGACCTTCCTGCCCTAGCGGGTTTGGCTCAGTGGATAGTGCATGGGCCTGTGGACTGAAGGGCCTGGGTTTGATTCTGGTAATGGGCATATGCCCGGGTTGCGGGCTCAATCCCTGGTTGGAGGGGGGAGCGTGCAGGAGGCATTGATGTTTCTCTCTCCCTCTCTGAAATCATTATTTAAAAAAACAAAAAAACCCCAAGACCCTCCCTATGGCACCCCCGTGGACTGGACAGGCGTGCCCACATGCTTTGGTGGTGGGTAGTTGGGCAAGACGGAACTGGAGCTTTGATTCCTCGAATTTGTGCTACATGATTGTCCACCCAGAGATTTTATTTTCATTCTCTAATGTTGAATGTTAAGTCTATTCTCAGGTGCTTATTGGCCATTTGTATATATATCTTCTTTGGTGAAATGTCTATTCAATTCTTTGCCTAGTTTTCATTTGGTTTGTCTCATTATAAGAGGTTTTTAAATATATATACTTGGAATGTAAGTCCTTCAAAGAGATTTGCAAGTATTTTCTGTCTGTGGCTTGTCATCTTATCGGTGTCTTCTGAAGTGGAAAGTGGTGCCCTGACTGGTTTGGCTCAGTGGCTAGAGCTTCAGCCTGCAGACTGAAGGGTCCCAGGCTCGATTCTGGTCAAGGGCATGTGCCTTGGTTGCGGGCACATCCCCAGTAGGGAGTGTGCAGGAGGCAGCTATTTGATGTTTCTCTCTCAATGTTTCTAACTATCCCTCTCCCTTCCTATCTGTAAAAAAAATCAATAAAATACATATTTTAAAAAATAAAGTAAAAAAAAAGTGTTTTTAATGGATTGTGATTTCAGTGGGATTGTGCTGCTGTAAGAGTTTTGTCAGATTTCAGAATTAAGCTACAGTTGCTTTTGGAGGCAGATCCCAGGAACCAAGGAGGGGAGGTGTCATCACCCATGTTAGATCGAGAAAACCTAAGCCATTGAGATCTTGGATGTTTTGGAGATGATGCAAGATAGAATGGCAGGGTGTTCAAGTTGTGATTTGCCTGGGAACTATCCTCCACTAGCTCCCTTTGTGCCGAGGTTGGGCATTTGAATGCTGAATTGAATTAGGAAATTATTTCTAAATATTGCACACCAATCCCAAGAGCTGCATGAATTCAGCTTCTTTTCCAGGACAGATTTGCCTTCATCAAACCCGAGGGCTTGTGTGGAATTCTGGGTTTGGCTCTGGATCAGGTGACTCCTCCTAAACCTCATCAGTGAAAGGGAGACGGGCCTGATGGAGGTGATCAAAGGTGACCTGAGGGCTTCCACCTGTTCATCTACCCTTTCAGGTCCGCACCCAGGCAGATCTAACATGCCTACTTCCATTGTAAACACCCCACACATGCAAAATGTTTCTTGCCCATTTCTTCCCCCAAAGCAAGTGTGGCAGATGACCCGAGTGAAGTAGCCCTCGTCCCACAAAGGGGGTGGCTCTAAAACGGGGCAGTTCCACACCCTGCAGCTGAAGAGTGTAGACGGCTCTGTCAATTGGGGCACCAGGCACCAGACAATGGTTTGAGTAAATTGTTGGCAGGTTGACCTCTAAAGGTTAATTCTCCCATGCACTAACGGGTTAGGAATTTAGCCATTTATCTGTGGCCAGCCCCCAAGGGCCTGCCTCCGTTGCAGACACACACGGCAAAGACGCCAAATTTCTTTAAAAATAATTTATTCATTTTCTGATCACAAGGTACAGGAACGTGCAAGTGCGATGCCTGAAGCTGGCTGCCGTCCTGTCTGCATCTGTAAATCCCTCTGTACAACACCAGGTCCACCTGCCCCCAAGCATTTGCTACATCCTAACAGCTGCGGTCTAGTATCATGTGGGAAGTTTAGAGAGTTTTCCAGCTTATAAATCCTGAAAGGGAACCAGCTGTTCCAGCTGCTCATTTCCTAAAACTCTGAGTAGGTCACAGGCAAATTATGCCCAACTGACAGGGCCATGCCAAGCTTTTAAAAGGCCTTTCTTAAATAGCAGTGGCTAAGGTCCCTTCTGTGTCCCCAGCCTTCTAAGGCCCAAGGTAAGGTGCCTGTGGCCCCGGAACAGCCCCTGGGGTTCCCCACATCCTAGGGCGGCGATGGAGGAAGGGCAGGCCAGGCCAAGCATGAGGAATAACAGTCAATTTTATTGGGCTCAGACCAGGAGTCCATGGGTCTTGAGGACCTCTGTGAATTTGTTAATTTTCGTCTCCACGTTCTTTTCGGCCTGTTTCCGTAGCCTCTGTGGGGTTAGAACAGGCTGTGGTCAGTGGCTGCTGCCTGTGACCACCCCTTCCCAGGGACCCAGGTCCCACTGCCCAGGTGTGCGGTGCCCCTGCCCTCACCATGAGCTGCTTTTTCTTGCGGTAATGCATCTTGGCCTTCTCCTTCCTCTTCTCCTCCAGGGTGGCTGTGACGGCCTGGTACTTCCAGCCAACCTCATGAGCCAGGCGCCCAAGGTAGGCAAACTGGGGTGGGGGGAAATGAAATTGTAAATAAATGGGAGCCTAGATTGGGGAGCGGAAGACTTCTCAAAGGATCCAATTTTAAAGCAGAAGACACCCCCCCCGCCCCCCGTGTAAGGGGCTCCCTGCTCCTCCTGGCATCAGCTAAGCCATTGGCATTTTCGGCAGTGCCCAGGTGGCATCCGCAGACCATCGTGAGAAAAAACCATCATCTGCCAGTCTCGGGGACACCACGTTCAGCCCCCCATGTCAGTCTGCTCCACGTAACCCGGAACTCACCTTCCGGGTAGGCTTCAGACGCACAACCTTGAGGGCGGCGGGAACCACCATTCGCTTTTTCTGTTAGAGAAGGAGAGGGGCTTAGGGACCTGGAGTGAGGGACAGACAGGGAAGAAGGCTGGCTGGGGCCGGTGTCTCAGCCAGTGCTGTTCTCATGAGGTTCAAACAATGTAGGTAATCGTGGATCATCACGGACACGCCAGACACAGGGATCCTGGGACGGCCCGGTCTCGCTTACCTTGTCATAGGGCGGTGGGATCCCGTCAAACACCTTGAGGCGGTCCAAGGCGGCCTGGCCTCGCTTGGTCTTGTGGGGCAGCATGCCTGCGGGCAGAGGGACAGCAACCCTGCTCAGAGGGGCTCGCCAAGACCCCATCACCAGGCAGGCAGACCGGTGGCCTCAGATGGTAGTGCATGTGGAGTCATCTCATGGTTGGGAAACTCGAACTTGAGTGGGAGAAGTCCTCATCACGGGCCACCCGCCCCATCCCCACCTGCGGTCGGTCCTCAGGCCCAGCTCACCTCGCACCGTCCGCCAAAAGATGCGGCTGGGGGCTCGGAAGTGGTAAGGGCCGCGGGACGGGTTGGTGTTCATCCGTTTGCGCAGGAAGGCCAGGTACTTCACTGAGAGGGGAGAGCGTGAGGCTGTATAGTCCCCAGGGAAACACCAGCTTCTTCCCACACCCACTTCCAAGGGCCTATTCTGGAACTCAAACCAGCCCCCCCCAACCACTGGGGGGATCGCTTTCAGGGTCTATGGAGTCTGAGCACCTCACACATCAACCCTCTCTCGTCCTTCTCCCATGCCACAACTTACACTTGTTTCTGTAGAAATTGCCAGAAATGTTGATGCCCTCACAGCGCACAACCACCACCTTGCGGCCTAGAGAGGAGGACAGTGAGGCACTCGCGGGGGGCTCAGGCCAAGCAGCCACCCCCTGCCCAGTTACTGCTGAGGAACCAAAGGGCGATCCTCCCAGGTCAGGACTGGACCACAAGGGCAAGACAGCCAAGGGCCCAGCAAGGGAACCCCTGGCCCCAGTCACAGAGCAGTAACTGGCAGAGCTACATTCACGGTTAAATGAATTTGCCCAACAGAAAATGTTAACCCCAGAGCCCCCACCTCCAGGGGAGGGAGTGGCTGGCAGGTCTCAGAGCGGTGCATGGGGTTGATCTCATGGTCGTGAGACTCAAACGAAAGATGGTGATTGCTCCTCATCACGGACTGCCGGTCTGACCTCAGGTCTGGAGGGCTGTGGGCACAGGGCAGACTTACCCAGCAGTACCTGCTTGGCCACGATGGCCGCCAGGCGGCCCAGGAGATGGCCTCGGCCATCAAGCACCAGGACCTGTTGAAGACAGAGGAGGGCTTAGTCACCCCGAACTTCCCGTCTCCCCACCCCAAGCAACCACTGTTCATTGTCTCCGTTACACCTTATCCCCCAGGGCGCCTCCTATCCAGGCACCAGACCTAGGACCCAAGGCTCACTTCACAGACGAGGCCAAAATAGCAAATGGTGATTTCAATGAGCGGGGTAAGAACTCCTCTCACATCTCAGCCGCTTGAAGGGCAGGAGTTTTTATGCCCAGATTATAGCTTCTTCATCAAGGGTCAAAGTCCCCACTCTATGGAGTGCTGGTTATATACGTGGTGACTGTTGGAAGGCAGAAAGGTACAGAATCTAAAGCCAGACTTCCTGACACTGTGACTTGGGGCAAAGATCTGCAGCTCTCCGCGCTTCCACCTCCTCACCTGGAAGATGAGGATAACATCTGCCTCAGAAACATTGTTACAGAAAACACAATGCAAACTGGGCCGGGCACGCTCAGGGGACTCCCACTTGTCTGGCTCCCAGCGTGGTTTTCCGTAACCACAGGCCCGTCGCGTGAAGCTCACCAGGGCCCCCTACCCCCCCCCCCCTTCTACGCAGCGCCGGGTGAAAAAGGAAAAAATTTATGTGTTTTATGGAGAGCGTCGTCTGGGGCCGCGGGCCCTTTTGGGGCCCCCCGTTACTAGCCTTTCGAGGTCTATCAAACAAAAGCAATGGGGGGGAAAAAAC
>NW_005872480.1:28506-54291 GCF_000147115.1 Myotis lucifugus
AGCACACTCCTGCCCCAGGGCCTTTGCACTGGCAGATCCCTCAGCCTGAATACCCTCCCCCCAGATACCCACATGGCTCATGCCCCACCTCACTCGGGCCTTTGCTCACACACGCAGGCAAAGCCTTCCCCACCGCATTCCCCACGTTGTAAGCCCGCTTTGCCCTTTCCCTTGTCACATGTCACCGGACACACCCTGCACTCATCTTCTCTGCCCCATTGGGACGTCAGCCCCACGACCACGGTGGGTAGGTCTGTCTGAATCAGAGCAGGTGCTCAATCAGTATTTGTTAAATACATGCACAAGAACCAAGGGCTCTGTTAGGGGCAGAAATAGAATAGTGGGGACTAGCTACAGTTATAAGAAAAATCATGCTGTGTTAACTGTGATTGTTCTGTTCTGATTAAAGGAAGCATATTCTGACCTGGCTGGGAGTTGTAACACCCCCCGCACCCCCCCCCAACACACACACACTCAACCACATACACCTGGTAGTTAACCTCAGAATGCGGTCCATTTCCTTATCCAAGAACTGCCGATCATCATGGAAAGATTAACAACCCTGTTGCCGAAACAATGGAGTCCTGGCCGGTAACCACCTGGAGGTACCCACCCTTTCCAACCCCCGGCCCACGTCACCTGTAACCTGTAGCCATTATACCTTGCCTACCTCCCCAGACCTGTAATTCCTACTTCCCCGTGCAATCTTTGTCCTTCTACCCAATATAAGCAGCCGGCTTACGGGGCAGTGGGGGTGTGTAGTGTAGAGCAGATTTTCATGAATGACCTGCTAATCTCCACATGATTCAACCCCGTCTCTGCTTAACTGGCTCAAGTAGTGACAGGCAGCCCAGGCCCATTCATTGTCCAGTTTCAGATCCTGGCCCTGGCCTGGTAGCTCGAGAGCATCGTCCCAATATAACAAGGTTGCAGGTTCGATCCCCGGTCAGGGCATATACCAGAACCAACCAATGAATGCATCGGTAAGTGGAACAATAAATTGATGTTTCTCTCGTTCCCTCCCTCTCTCTCTAAAATAAATAAATAAGCCCTAACCGGTTTGGCTCAGTGGATAGAGTGTCAACCTGCGGACTGAAGGGTCCCGAGTTCAATTCTGGTCAAGGGCATGTACCTTGGTTGCGGGCACATCCCCAGTAGGGGATGTGCAGGAGGCAGCTGATAGATGTTTTTCTCTCATTGATGTTTCTAACTCTCTATCTCTCTCCCTTCCTCTCTGTAAAAAATCAATAAAATACATTTAAAAATAAATAAAATAAAAAGAGAAGGCATCTTGTCTGTTCCCCGGGAGCCAACATATAAACTCTCAGGAATTTCCATGATAGGTGATAGGAGTCTTTGTTATTCATGAGCCCACCCCCTACCCCCCACCCAAGACTTCACGCCAATAAGATGACTTGAGATGGGAGGCTGACCAGTCCCCAAAGACCAATCACATGATGAGAAGGTTGGGGCTCTGAGACCGAATATCAGCCTAACTTGCCAACCTCCCACCTCCCACCTAGGAAGGGATGCGGATGTGGGGGAGAGGAGGGTGCTAGACACCGAGTTCCACCTCTGCCCCCGTCTTGACGTGGCTTTGTCCTCTTCTGTCTCCTGTATGGACACCTGTCATTAGATTTAGGGCCCACCTGGATGATCTTATCTCAAGATGTTCAACTGCATTCTATCTGCAAAGACTTTTTCCAAATAAGATCACACGCATAGGTTCCAGGGGTGAGGATGTGGACGTATCTTTTTGGGGATCACTATTCAACCCACGACAGTTCCCCCAAAGCTACTGCCCACCTGTGGGCCTTTGCACCTGCTGTCCCTTGGCTTGGGATGCTCTCTGCCACATTCCTTTTTGAATTTAAAAAAAAAAAAGTTTTGCCCTAGCCGCTCACTGGATAGAGCATCGGTCTGCGGACTGAAGGGTCCCAGGTTCAATTCTGGTCAAGGGCACATGCCCGGGTTGTGGGCTCGATCCCCAGTAGGGGGCGTGCAGGAGACAGCTGATGAATGATTCTCTCTCATCATTGATGTTTCTCTCTCTCTCTCTCTCCCTCTCTGAAATCAATAAAAAGATATATATTTAAGAGAAATTTCTTTAAAATTTATTTTAAAATATTTTTATTGAGTTCAGAAAGGGAGAGATAGAAACATCAATGATAAATGAGAATCATTGATCGGCTGCTTCCGGCTTGCCCCACACTGGGGATCAAGCCCGCAACCTGGGCATGTGCCCTGACTGGGAATGGAACCTTGACCTCCCGGTTCATAAGTGGACGCTCAACCACTGAGCCATGCCAGCCGGGCTTAATTTATTGATTTGAGAGAGAGGAGAAATTTATACATTCATTGGTTGATTCTTATATGTGCCCCGACCAGGAATCAAAGCCAGATTCTTAGCATATGCGACAATGCTCTAACCAACTGAGCTGCCCAGCCAGGGCAAGGTTTTTTTTTTAAATTGTGGTTTCCTTTATTTAAAAAAAAAGTTTTTTATTGATTCAAGAGAGAGAGAGAGCAAGGGAGCAGGAGAGAAACATTGATGTGAGAAACATAGATCCGTTGCCTCGCATGCACCCCAACCAGGGATCAAACCCAAAACCTGGGTATATGCCTTGACTGGGAATCGAACTGGCAACCCTTTGATGCATGCGACAATGCTCAATCAACTGTACCAGTAAGGGCATTTTGTGAAATTATATAAGAACTTATTTGAGCCTAAACGGATGACAATTGCTAAGAAGCAAGATCTCAAATGCTCCTCGGCCACTTTTCCGGCATAATCAGATCTTCATTGTACTTCCAGGCTCAAGGCAATCACTAGGTATCAGGGAAACGCAGGTCCAACCACAAGTCACCTCGCGCCTGTCAGAACGGCCACTATCAAGAACAAGAGCCCTAACCAGTTTGGCTCACTGGATAGAGTGTCAGCCTGCGGACTGAAAGGTCCCAGGTTCGATTCCGGTCAAGGGCATGTATCTTCTTTTTTTTTTTTTAATATATTTTATTGATTTTTTACAGAGAGGAAGGGAGAGAGACAGAGAGTTAGAAACATCGATGAGAGAGAAACATCGATCAGCTGCCTCCTGCACATCTCCCCGTGGGGATGTGCCCGCAACCCAGGTACATGCCCTTGACCGGAATCGAACCCGGGACCCCTCAGTCCGCAGGCCAATGCTCTATCCACTGAGCCAAACCGGTTTCGGCAAGGGCATGTATCTTGGTTGTGGGCACATCCCCAGTGGGAGGTGTGCAGGAGGCAGCTGATCGATGTTTCTAACTCTCTATCTCTCTCCCTTCCTCTCTGTAAAAAATCAATAAGATATATTTAAAAAAATAAAGAATGAGGTATGTGTTGGCGAGGATGGGGACAAAGGGAACCTCGTGCATGATGGTGGGGATGTAAGCTGGTGCAGCCGCTATGGAAAACAATATGGCGGTTCCTCAAGAGATTAAAAATAGAACTACCACATGACCCATTGATTCCACTCTGGGGTACATATCCTAAGGAAAGGAAATTAGTTTCTTAGGGATACCTGTGCTCCCATGTTCACTGGCAGCATTATTCATAAGAGACATGGAGACAGCCTAAGTGTCCATGGACGAATGAATGGATAAAGACGTGAAATATAAGCTTTCCACAGTGGCAGTATCGCAGCCAGAGGTTTATCTGAGGTGTGATGATTGCTAATGGAAAAAAAAAAAAGATGTGAAATATATGTATAAAAATAAATAATGGAATACTAGCCCGGTTGGCGTGGCTCAGTGGTTGAGTGTTGACCTACGAACCAGGAGGTCAAGGCTCAATTCCTGGTCAGGGCACATGCCCAGATTGTGGTCTCGATCCCCAGTGGGGGGCATGCAGGAGGCAGCCAATCAATGCTTCTCTCTCATCATTGATGTTTCTCTCTCTCTCCCTTCCTCTCTGAAATCAATAAAAAAAAATATATTTAAAAAAACAGAATACTATTCAGCCATGAAAAGAAAACACTGCCATTTGCAAGGACATGGATGAGCCTGGAGGGCACTCTGCTAGGTGAATGAACCGGAGAAAGACAATATTGTTTGATCTCATATGCAGAATCTAAAGAAGCGAAACTCATAAAACCAAAGAGTGGAAAGGTGATTGCCAGGGGTTGCAGGGGTGGGGGCAATGGGGAGATGTTGGTCAAAAGATACACACTTCCGTTTCGAAGACCAGTGAGCTCTGGGATGCAACACACAGCGTGGTGGCTACAGGTAATGCTATTCTGTATTGCTGAAACACACCTGAACAGCTCACACACAAAGGCAGGTGTGTTAGTAACCCGACTATGGCAACCACTTCATAATATATGTATAATAAATCATTTTGCATACTTTAAAAAATCATGTTATACATCTGAAATATATGCTATTTTATCTGTCCATCATACCTCAATCAAGCTGGAAAAAACACCTCAATGAATATGGCACCTCCTTGGGAAATTCCTCGACACCTTCCGCCTCCCCCCGCTTCTCTCTCTCTCTCTCTCTCTCTCTCTCACACACACACACACACTTAGCCTGGGTAGGGTGCCTTCTCTGGGCCCCCAGTGCCCTGAGCTTCATCTGTTTTTATTATTTTTAAAAAAATATTTTTATTGATTTCAGAGAGGAAGGGAGAGAGACACACACACCAATGATGAGAGAGAATCATTGATTGGCTGCCTCCTGCATGCCCCCTGCTGGGGGTCGAACTGGCAACATGAACATGTGCCCTGACCAGGAATCAAACTGTGACCTCCTGGTTCATGGGTCGACGCTCAACCACTGAGCCAACCTGTCCTCTGCTTACAGACCCTTGGCCCAGAAGTGGACACCTGACCCAGGCTGGCCAATCAGATTTTCGTTTCCTCCTGGGGCTGTGGTGCTGACTATCGCTGGTGGTCTGGCGGTATATATTGACCTCCTGCACTTGGCTTTGGCTGCTTAAAGCATCAGAGTTAACAGGAAGGACACTGAGGCAGCCCATGGAATCTGGGAGGGAGTCGTCACGCCACAGATGGGAACTGGAACCTTCCAGGGACTTTCCTCCAGCGCTCGCATTCCTGGGTCTCCCCTGTCCAAACATCCAGATCCTGGGACGGTCATCTCCTTGGCGCGGCCCTAGTGACAGACTGACAGGTGTCCTTTCTCATTTGCTCCAAGGCCAAGATCAACCCCTAACTAACAGCCAGCACCCATTACACACATCCTGTGTACTCATCACAGAGTCAACCCGACAGATTGTAACTACTAGCCCTTTTTGCAGATAAGGAACCAGGCTCAGAGCGGCCACAAAGCTTTCTTAAAGTCACATGGCTACAAAGATTGGAACGAGCCCTAGCCGGCTTGGCTCAGTGGATAGAGCGTCGGCCTGTGGACTCAAGGGTCCCAGGTTCGATTCCAGTCAAGGGCATGTACCTTGGTTGTGGGCACATACCCAGTAGGGAGTGTGCAGGAGGCAGCTGATTGATGTTTCTCTCTCATCGATGTTACTCTCTATCCCTCTCCCTTCCTCTCTGTAAAAAATCAATAAAATATATTTAAAAATATATATGTTAAAAAAAAAAAAGATTTGAACGAAGCAGATAGGCAATTACAAGTCCTGAGAGATCAGGTGGCTCACAAAAGCACCTGCATTCAGGTTCCCAGGACCTGGGGCCTCGGGTGTGTGTCGCCCTGTCTTCCCTAAGATGTCTCTGTGGCCTTCCAGAACATTCCCTCTCATCCTGAGCTAGTGTGAGTGGGTCCTTTGCATCAAAAAGAATTCCAAAACAGCCGTAGGCTCAAGCTGCTCATGGGCGCTGGTAAAATTCAGGAATCCTGTCAGCCTTGGCTGTTCCATCACCTGGAGGTTGGTGGGAGCATTTACACCAAGGAAATTGGCACCAGTTCTCACCTGGCTCTCTATTCCCCAGAGCTACTCTGCTTGATGGACAAGACCAGGAGGAACAAGAGGCCCTGCGTCCTGTCCCGGGCTTCTCAGAGGCCCCTTTATCTGTTTCACAAACACTGTGTTGTACCGGAGCCAGATCACTAGGCTGCTGAGTCACAGAACTAAAGTAACCCCAACAGACCCAGAGCTCCTGCCCGCTCTCGCCCTCAGAAGCACAGCCACGGTTGGTCAGAATTTATTTGAGGGCTCGGACATCAAAGGAAGTGGAAAGGTCCAGGCATCTGGAGCCTGTTGGTGGTCCAACTCTTCTTCGTCCAAGACGGAGTGGGCTCAGGTGTCAGTCGCCCATGGGCAGCCACAGGGCCTTGGTCCGTGCTGCCCGAAGCTCGAGCTCAGGGCCTGCTCCTTCCGCCTCCTGATCCCAGGCCCGGGGGCAGCCCCTGTCCACCCACACGGGCTTCAGGTTTCCTGCCGAGGCCCATTCCACAAACTGGGAGCCCTGGCACGGAGACAGGGGGATCAGCGTTTCCTCCCGCTTGTTTGATAAGCAGCTGCTTCCTTGGCAACACGGATACTACTGAGGTGGGGGGGGTGGGGCGTGGAGGCTTGACCTACGCCCTGTTGCTATAAGCTCAGCTCCTGGCAAGCAAGCCTTGCGGATGCTGGGGAAACGGGGCTGACCTTTGTGGCTAGGGAACTTCCTCCCCGTCAGCAGCCTATGTTCAAATGGGGCCTGAGGTTTTTGTTGACGAGGTTTAAAGAGGGTGGGCTATGGCTTCTCACTCTGTTGCTAGGGTATGGTCTTTAGAAAGGGGCTGTCCAATCAGATTAGGTCTTTGGGCCGGGCAAGATCTCAGGCCCTTGTTGCTAAGCACATCCTCTTCCTTAGCAACCAGGGCTCTGAAGGGGAAAGCCCGCAGAACCTGGTTGCCAAGGTGTTTCTTCCCCTTAGCAACAGGAGTTTCAAGAGGGCAGAGCCATGTTCCCCGGAGATGTGACACAAAGGGTACCTGGGCAGATCCGAAGTACCACAGGGCCTGGACGTCCTGGTGCAAAGCCAGGCAGCGGGTCAGGTGGTCCCGATCTCCTGTCACCACGTTCACCAGGCCGGCTGGCAGCAAGGTGGCCATATCCTAGGGGATGGAGAGAGCGGCCACCCGGGGTTGGGAGGGAAGGATCTGAGACCCCGGAGGCCGTGGGGGCAGGGAGTGAGCGTCTGGGGGAATGGCATGGGGCTCCCGAAGGACTGGGCCAGGGCACGATTGGTGAAGGCTTGTGGTCTGAAGAACATGGTCCCTGGATCTAGAGGAGTGAAGGCTTGGATTCCTGGACAGGGGTTACCATGGTTTCCAAGGGTTGAGGGTGGGAATGGAACTCCTTTCATCTGGGGTGCCTTTCATCTGTCTGGAGCCCCAGGGGCTGCTGGGAGCAGCAGCAGGCAGGCGACGGTACCTGGCAGACCTCCAAGGCCGGGATGGGACAGGTCTCGCTGGGCACCAAAACCACGGTGTTGCCATGGGCCAAGGCAGGGGCCAGCAGGGACACAAAGGCAAGCAGGGGCCACTTGTCCGGGCACACAACAGCCAGGACCCCCAGCGGCTCCCGGAGTCGGAGCACAGGGCCCCTCAGCTCAGCTACCTGCAGGGACAGGTGGGTGGTCAAAGGCGGGGCGGGGGTACCTGACTACCTCCCAGGCCACCTCCATCACCTGCCCCTTTCTTCCCTCCTCACACCCCCATCTCTGCTGCTTCATAACAACTCCAACAATCATAGAACCAAGTGATGGTTCAGAGCCAGATGGCCTGGGTTCAAGGCCCAGCTCCACCACTCATCAGCTGTGTGACCTCAAGTGAGTTGCTTCACCTCTCTGGGCCTTAGTTTCCCATCTTTCAAATGAGGATGATAATAGAACCTACCTCAGAGACTTGTTGTTAAAATGAAATGAGCTTCTTTGTAGATGTGGACCACCAAGGGTTATTGAAACCTAATTGTATTCAATGTCTTTTTTTAAAAATATATATTTTATTGATTTTTTACAGAGAGGAAGGGAGAGGGATAGAGAGTTAGAAACATTGATGAGAGAGAAACATCGATCAGCTGCCTCCTGCACACTCCCCACTGGGGATGTGCCCGCAACCCAGGTACATGCCCTTGACCGGAATCAAACCTGGGACCCTTGAGTCTGCAGGCTGATGCTCTATCCACTGAGCCAAACCGGTTAGGGCTCAATGTCTTTTGATAAGCCTTCTGCTCACATTTTTGTGAATGTCTGAAGTATATAGTTTGTGGATATTGACAGAGCTCTTTTATAACTAAAGCAAATTTGTTTTGTACTAGAAAAATTTGAACATTTTAGTTCTTGGTTATTCAAATATGTTACTTCAAAATTAGTTTAATGTGTCAATTAAACTAATTAATAGCTTTGGACACTTAAAAGAGCTCTAAATTTGCTTGTATATAAAGGCTTAATTTGAGTTTTCCTTGTTAGGGTCACGGTTGTCCTCCCACCCACCCTTTAACAGCTGCCTGGCAAAGACTAACAAGCAGCTGTTAGTTATTGAAAAAAAAAAAATTAAAAAAAAAATGAAATGAGCTAATGTGTGTAGAGGGATCAGAACTTGGCCCATGGGTTTGTCTGTGTGTGTGTTTGTACATTAAAAAAAAAACAAACCCTTCATAATTGATATTCATTAACCTGCACACATTTTAAAGGATACAATTTGATTTTGTTTTGAATCCACACCTGAAGATATATTTTTATGGATTTTTAGAGAGAAGAAGGGAGAGAGAGAAACATTGATCAGTTACTTCCCATAAGTGCCCTAACGGGGGATTGAACCCACAACCTTTTTGGTATAGGGGACAATGCTCAAATCAACTGAGTCACCTGGCCAGGGTTTTGATAAGTTTCAACATAAACATACACCCATGAAACCATCACCATGATCATGGACTTCCCCCTGGCTGGGTGGCTAAGTTGGTTAACTCCTACACCAAAAGATTGCGGGTTTAATCCCCGCTTCGGGGCACATACCTAGGTTGCTGGTTCAATCCCCGGTCACCTTGTGTGAGACTGATGTTTCTCTCTCTCTCTGTCTCTAAAATCAATAAAGATATCCTCAGGCCCTAACTGGTGTGGCTCAGTGGATAGAGCGTCAGCCTGCGGACTGAAGGGTCCCAGGTTCGATTCCGGTCAAGGGCATGTACCTTGGTTGCGGGCACATCCCCAGTAGGGGGTGTGCAGGAGGCAGCTGATCGACGCTTCTCTCTCATCGATGTTTCTAACTCTCTATCCCTCTCCCTTCCTCGCTGTAAAAAATCAATAAAATATATTTTTAAATAAAAAACAAAACAAAACATATCCTCAGGTGAAGATTAAAAGATCATGAACTTCACCCCCCAAATTTCCTTGTGTTTCTTCTCTCCAATCCCTACTCTCTGTCCTCAGACAACCACTGACCTGCTTCCTCTCACTATAGATGAATTTGTATTTTCTAGATATGGAATTACAGTCTACTCTCTTTCTTTGTTTTGTTAATCCTCACCCAAGGATATTTTGTCCACTGATTTTTAGAGAGTGTGGAAGGGGGGTGAGGTAGAGAGAGAGAAACATCGATGTAAGAGACACATCAATTGGTTGCCTTCTACACACACCTTGACTGGACTGGGGGTCAAACCTGCAACTCAGGTACATGCCCTTGACTAAGAATCGATCCCTCAACCCTTTGGTGTGTGGGCTGATGCTCTAACCATTTAGAAACACGGGCCAGGGCTCTATACTTTTTTTTGTTTTAATATATTTTATTGATTTCAGAGAGGAAGAGGGAGAGAGAGATGGAAACATCAATGATGAGAGAAACTCATTGACTGGCTGCCTCCTGCACGCCCCCTACTGGGGATCGAGCCCACAACCCAGGCATGTGCCCTTGACCAGAACTGAACCCAAGACCTTTCAGTCCACAGGCCGATGCTCTATCTACTGAGCCAAACCGGTTAGGGCTCTTTTTTAATCTGACTTCCTCACTCAGCATAGTCAGCTGGAGGTTCATTCATGCTGTGGCATGTTCATTTCCTCTGATTGCCAAGTAGGAGTCCGCTGAAAGGATGTATCATATTTTGTTTACTTACCAACCTATTGAGGGACATCTGGGTTGTTTGGAGTTTTTGGCTACTACGAATGCTGCTGCTATGAACATTTGTGTATAAGTCATGGTGTGGATATATGCTTTCACTTTCTCTAAAAGTCTAGAAATTAGCTCTTGCTGGGTTGCTCAGTGGTTAGAGCATCCTCCTGATAGGTCAAGGTTTTGGGTTCAATCCCCAGTCAGGGCACATACAAGTAATCACCCAGTGAATGCATCAATAAGTGCAACAAGGAGAAGCCAAGATGGCGGCATAGGTGTAAACACCTAAAATTGCTGCCTTGTGCAACCACTTCAAAAATACAACTAAAAGACAAAGCGGACACCATCCAGAACCACAGGAAGGCTGGCTGAGTGGAAATTCTACAACTAGAAAGAGAAAAGTGCTGAAACCGGTTTGGCTCAGTGGATAGAGAGTCGGCCTGCGGACTGAAGGGTCCCGGGTTCGATTCCGGTCAGGGGCATGTACCTGGGTTGCCGGCACATCCCCAGTGGGAGATGTGCAGGAGGCAGCTGATCGATGTTTCTCTCTCATCGATGTTTCTAACTCTCTGTCTCTCTCCCTTCCTCTCTGTAAAAAAATCAATAAAATATTAAAAAAAAAAAAAAGAAAGAGAAAAGCACACTGAGACTCAGAGGGGGTACAGAAGTAAAGTGCAGAGGTACGGAGGCGCACGTGGAAAGGGCTGGCAACGGAGGACGCGGTTGTCTTTTTCAATCGGGAGGGAGTCACAAGCCCCTGACTGCTCTGAACTCCAGTTCCGGGTGAGTCTCTGGGGACCCAGACTCATACGGGGAGAAACTGGACTGTCTGGCATCGGTCGGAATCGAGGGCGGCTTTCTCTCAGAGGTGCTTGCAGCGATTACCGGGACACTGAGACCCGGGGCCTCTTAGGCAGAGCTGAGGATCAGCCATAGCTGTTGCTCAGCCCTGTTGATTCCCTGAGACCCCGCCCCACCCCAGCTGTGCGCAGAGGCTTTTGCGTATGAATGCCCTGGCCCTTTGCAATCTGAAAATTACCTAACAAACTGAAGCTGGGTCAGAGAGACCCAGAACATCCAAAAGAAGGCCCAAGGCCCCACAGCAGCTTGCATTGCTTCACAGCTGGGCCTCATCTGGGAACCTCCAAACCCCCCAAAAAGAAGAGGAATCTCTCCGTAGCTCCTGCTGGGTAGCCTCAGGCAGAGGCTAGATTAGCACCTCCTTAGAGATCCAAGAGCCAGTGTACCCAGTGGTCAGAGTGGGCCCATCCAGATTACAACTTCTCAGATCCATAAGGGACGCACTCAGGGGGCAGACTCAGTGAGCACCAAAGCCCCACTGAAGCAAGTCTTGCCCCAGAAGGGTGTCTTCAGCATAGAAGGTCTCCCACCATAGACACAGCTGATTAGCCAATTGGCCTGGAGGCAATTCCTCCCAGTGATACCTACAACAATCAAGGCTTAACTACAACAAGACTGTGCACACAGCCCACAAAGGGGTGCACCAAGAGTGTCCACCTCAGGTAATTGGGGAGGCTGAGCCACTGGGCCCTATAGGACACCTAGCACAGAAAGCCACTCTATCAACACAGGGAAGCAGCTAAAATGCAGAGACAAAGAAACAGGTCACAAATGACAGAAATGGAGGAAAGCAAACTACTGGATATAGAGTTCAAAACCACGGTTATAAGGTTTTTCAAGAATTTTCTAGAAACCGCCGATAAATTTAGTGAGACCCTCGATAAATCTAGTGAGACCCTAGAGGATATGAAAAAGGACCAACTAGAAATTAAGCATACACTGACTGAAATAAAGAATATTATACAGAGATCCAACAGCAGACTAGAGGATCGCAAGAATCAAGTCTAAGATCTGCAATACGAAGAAGCAAAAAACACCCAACCGGAAAAACAAAAAGAAAAAAGAATCCAAAAATATGAAGATAGGGTAAGGAGCCTCTGGGACAACTTCAAGCGTACCAACATCCAAATTATGGGGGTGCCAGAAGAAGAGAGAGCACAAGATATTGAAAACCTATTTGAAGAAATGATGACAGAAAACTTCCCCTACCTGGTGAAAGAAATAGACTTCCATGTCCAGGAAGCGCAGAGAACCCCAAACAAAAGGAATCCAAAGAGGACCACACCAAGACACATCATAATTAAAATGCCAAGAGCAAAAGACAAAGAGTATCCTAAAAGCAGCAAGAGAAAGAAAGTCGGTTACCTATAAGGGAGTACCTATACGACTGTCAGCTGATTTCTCAACAGAAACTTTGCAGGCCAGAAGGGAGTGGCAAGAAATATTCAAAGTGATGAATACCAAGAACTTACAACCAAGATTACTTTACCCAGCAAAGCTATCATTCAGAATTGAAGGTCAGATAAAGAGCTTTACAGATAAGAAAAAGCTGAAGGAGTTCATCACCACCAAACCAGTATTATATGAAATGCTGAAAGGTATCCTTTAAGAAGAGGAAGAAGAAGAAAAAGGTAAAGATACAAATTATGAACAACAAATATGCATCTATCAAGTGAATCTAAGAATCAAGTGAATAAATAATCTGATGTACAGAATGAACTGGTGACTATAATAGAATCAGGGACATAGAAAGGGAATGCACTGACTATTCTTGGGGGGAAAAGGGGTGTGGGAGATGCGGGAAGAGACTGGACAAAAATCGTGCACCTATGGATGAGGACAGTGGGTGGGGAGTGAGGGCGGAGGGTGGGGTGGGAACTGGAAGGAAGGGAGTTAGTTATGGGGGGGAAAAAAGAGGAACAAATGTAATAATCTGAACAATAAAGATTTAATAAAAAATTTAAAAAAAAACCTAGAAATTAAATTTATTGAGGTAAATACCTAGGAATCATGGCTGGGTTATATGTAAGAGAAAGAGATAGAGAAACACTGCTCCCAGACGTGGCCCAGTCGGGGACTGAACCTGCACCCTGACTGGAAACGAAACGGCCACCGTCTGGTTCATGGGAGGACTCTCCAACCACCCGAGCCACACTGGCCAGGGCTAAAATTTTAGCCAGTTTCCTAGGTATGTAGTTATGCCTCATTGTGGCTCCATTTTGCATTTTTTAATTGATTTGAGAGAGAGAAAAAGGGAGAGAAACATCAATTCGTTGTTCTACTTACTTATGCATTCATTGTTGCTTCTTCTATGTGCCCTGATCAAGATCGAACCCGAAACCCTGGTATATTGGGATGATGCTCTAACTAACCGAGCGACCCGGCCAGGGCTTCAGTTTGCATTTCACTAATGATTCCTCTTTAGTGGCGCTGAACAGCTTTTCATGTGCTCATCTGCCATTCATAGCTCTTTGAAGTAACTGGTAACATCCTCAGCTTTTATAATTAGTTTTACTGTGTTTGTTTGTTTTAAAGAATTTGTTTTGTCGGGGTCAGGGTGCATGTGGGAGGCGACTGATCTGTTTCTCTCTCACATTGATGTTTCTCTTTCTCTCCCTCTTCTTTCCTCTCTCTCTAAAAATTATGTTTTTACTGATTTTTTACAGAGAGAAGAAAGGAGAGGGATAGAGAGATAGAAATATCGATGAGAGAGAAGCATCATTGATTGGCTGCCTCCTGCATGCCACCTTTGGGGACTAAGCCTGCAACCTGGGCATGTGCCCTGACTGGGAATCACACCAGTCACCTCCTGGTTCATGGGTTGACGCTCAACCACTGAGCCACACCAGCTGGGCTCAATAAAAGCATTTTTAAAATATATATATTTTATTGATTTTTTATAGAGAGGAAGGGAGAGGGATAGAGAATTAGATCCATCGATGAGAGAGAAACATCGATCAGCTGCCTCCTGCACACCTCCTACTAGGGATGTGCCCGCAACCAAGGTACATGCCCTTGACCGGAATCAAACCCAGGACCCTTCATTCCGCAGAACGACGCTCCATCCACTGAGCCAAACCGGCCAGGGCATGCATATTTTTTTTTTAATGGCTAAATCTTTTTAAAAATATATATTTTTTTATTTCAGAGGAAGGGAGATGGAGAGATAGAAACATCAATGATGAGAGAGCATCATCGATCGGCTACCTCCTGCACATCCCCCACTGGGGATGGAGCCCACAACCTGGGCATGTGCCCAGACTAGGAATCAAACTGTGACCTCCTGGTTCATAGGTCGACGTTCAACCACTGAGCCATGCTGGCCAGATAAAATGGCTAAATTTTTAAGTAAAAATGGATATCTAAAATGTTGGCGAGGAGGTAGAGAAACTGAAACACATACTGCTGGTGGGACAGCGAAATGGTACACTTTGAAAACCTGTTTGGCCGTTTCTTGTGAAATTAAGTATGCACTTATCACACCATCTAGCAATCTGATTTCTAGGTATTTACCCAAGAGCCATAAAAACATGTTCACACAAAGGCATGCATGCCAACTACTTACTCAATAGCTAAAGCCTAGAAATGCCCAGCTTTCTAGCCACTGGTAAATGCAGGAACAAATATGGTATGCACGTAAGATACTACTACTCAGCAACAAAAAGGAATGTATTGATAGATGCAATAAGGACGCATCTTAAAAGCAATGAAAGAAGCCAGACATCAAACTCTACACCAAGCATGTCAAACTCGCGGCCCGTGGGCCACACGTAAGAAACGTTTTAATAAAAATTTCATAACTTAATTTTTACAATATCCTGTTATACATAATCTACATATATAAAAGGCTAATATGCAAAGCGTCCCCTCGGGAGTTCAACTGGGAGACCGGGAGTTTGATTGCTCACTATGATGTGCGCTGACCACCAAGGAGGGGGTGGCACGGAATGAAGGAAGGCCCTGGCTGGCAGCCGGCAAGGCCTAGGAACCCTACCCATGCACAAATCCCATGCACCGGGCCTCTACTTATTAATAACGAACTACAATGTTCGCTAATGACTGATTACTATGATCGTGTTGCATTCATTTCCCTTACGCGCCTTATATGCAGGTGCACCATTTCTCTCCACTAATATTACCAGGGAATAGTTTAGCGGCCAACTGCCGTCATTAGTCTTGGACTGACTTGTTTGGTTTGTGCAACAGGAAATATTTCGCTTTTGGAGAACAAGAAAAATAGGTCTATTTGCGTCACGCTTATTAATTCATGCAGTTCTTCAATGTCTGGTAAGTTAATGTTCAAGAAAAACGATTAATTTTTAATAAAATGTTATTTCATGTGAACGATGACTCATTTATTTCAGCCCTTTCTATTCAGCATGTCTATCGAAATAAACCTACGTTTCTATGAAAAGTGAAGCTTTTGGCCCTGACCGGTTTGGCTCAGTGGATAGAGCGTCGGCCTGCGGACTGAAAGGTCCCAGGTTCGATTCCGGTCAAGGGCATGTACCTTGGTTGCGGGCACATCCCCAGTGGGGGATGTACAGGAGGCAGCTGATCAATGTTTCTCTCTCATTGATGTTTCTAACTCTCTATCCCTCTCCCTTCCTCTCTATAAAAAAATCAATAAAATATCTATTTTTTTTTAAAGTGAAGCTTCTGTTTTTTTGCGGCCCACAGACACTCCCACCTCGTTTATTTGGCCCATGTTAGCCTTTGAGTTTGACACACTTGCCCTACACAGTCTGACTGCATGTGTGCTCTTGAAGAAAACGGAAAGGACAGAAAGTGTAGTGGTTGCCAAGCACTTGGAGTGGGGGAAGGGGAAGAGGAGGGAGAAGCCCTTTGGGGAGATGAACATCTGTCCCGATCGTGATGATGCAACCGTATGTATTTGTCAAACTTCACCAAAACGCAGGCCTGAGAAGGCACAGTTTGCTATCTGCATTCTGGACCCCAACTAAAGCCACACTTTAAAAACCCTCAAAGACTGCGGAGCACAGACAGACCGGAGAGCATTATGCTGAGTGAAATCAGCCAGTCAGAGAGAGACAAATACCGTATGACTTCACCCTAATGGAATCTAATGAACTAAATGAACAAGCAAAATAGAGACAGACTCATGGCTAGAGCGCAGGCTGACAGCTGTCCGGGTGGGGGAGCTGAGTGAGAGGAAGGAGGGACTGAGAGAAAAAAAAAAAAAGAAAGAAAGAATTCATGGACATGGAAAACAGCGCGGGGAGTGCTGGGGGAGGGGCCGTGTACAGACGATGTGTAGTGGAACTGGGCACCTGAAACCGGTATTATTTTGTTAACCACCCCAACAAATTCAATAAAAGTTCAAAAACAAAAATAAAAACTACCAAATAAAAAAAAAATCAGCCCTAACCGGTTCGGCTCAGGGGATAGAGCGTCGCCTGCGGACTGAAGGGTCCCGGGTTCGATTCCGGTCAAGGGCATGTACCTGGGTTGCGGGCACATCCCCAGTAGGGGCTGTGCAGGAGGCAGCTGGTCGATGTTTCTAACTTTCTATCTCTCTCCCTTTCTCTCTGTAAAAAATCAATAAAATATATTTATAAAAAAAAAAAAAAGAAAAGAAAATCAGCCCTAACCGGTTCGGCTCAGGGGATAGAGCGTCGGCCTGCGGACTGAAGGGTCCCGGGTTCGATTCCAGTCAAGGGCATGTGGCTTGGTTGCAGGCACATCCCCAGTAGGAGATGTGCAGGAGGCGGCTGATCATGTTTCTCTTTCATCGATGTTTCTGCTCTCTATCCCTCTCCCTTCCTCTCTTTGAGAAATCATAAAATATATTAAAAAAAAAAAAAAAGAAGAAATCATGGTTACAACCCACTCAGTTGACTTTATGGGTTACTAACAATTTGAAACACTAATCTGAGGTAGGCCCTATGCCCATTATACAGATGAGAAAACTGAGGTACAGAGGCCAAGGTACTTGCTGGGGATCACAACTTGGGCCCCAGGTGTGGCTCACTCCAGAGCCTTTGTTCCGACCCCGCTCCACGCCGCCCGCTCTGTCTGCCCTCCCACCGGCCCGCTCACCTGCAGGCTGTGGCTCTGGGCCTGGGCGCGGGCCCCCCAGGCCCGAAGCCGCGTCACGCTCAGCTCCACCTCCGCCTGGGCGGCCTTGAGCTCCACTCCGTGCCTCTCCAGCCTCAAGGACAGGGTGGGCTCCCGGCGCTCCAGGGCGGCTGCCAGTGCCAACAGCAGGGCTGCCCGGGCCCCCGGGGACTGGCCCACCCAGCTGTGGGCGGACAGTGAACATCGGGGGCTGGTCTCCTGGCCCTGGCTCTTCCCAGGTGCCCCTCCTCTGTCCCCGGCCCTTACCCTGGGGGTCCAGGCCCGATAGCTCAGCCGCCCCCAGGAAGAGAGGGGCCAACCACACCCCTATTCCGTCAGCCGTGGAGCTAACCCCACAGCCCCTCAGCCCTGGGGGTCCCCACTGCCCGCTCTGAGGCCTCACAGGGCCTGGGTGTTGCCGACACCCCACTTACCCAGGGGCAGCCTGGTGGGCGGCCTCCACAGCCACTCGGATGTCCTTGGCTCCGCCCTCGGCCACATAGGCATGGAGATTGCCCTGCGAGTCGTGGATGGGCCTGGAGCTCCGGGCCCCAGGCGCCTGGAAACGGCCCCCCACGAAGAGCCCATAGGGGGGTGCTGGGCTGCAGTAGGGTGAGGTGTGAGGGTGGGTCTTGGGGCCAAGGTGTGCTCAGAGCCCCTGCGCCAGCCCCCTGAACGGACCACTCCAGCTCCCATGAGCTTCTGGGTAACCCCCAATTCTTGGCCCAAGACTCTGGGAGACCCCAGACCTCCGTTGGGCAGGACTGAGGCTCTCCTCAGGCCTGGACAGTGGGTGTGAGGCCGTAAGACCTAGAATGCAGATCCCGGTGGGGCCTGGGACCCCTCCAGGGCCTCTAGCTAACCCGCTTCAGTCCAAGGGGAGCCTGCCCTCCTCACCCACAGGATTCTGGGAATTGTGGGCCCCGGAACAGCTCACCTGGGACCTGTTTCAGGCCCGGCTGGGAGGGCTGAGGGGACGGTAAGGCCAAAGGTGTCATAGTTCAGATTCTCAGAAAGGTAGGGCAGCCGGGCAGGGGTCCCCGCGGGCCGCAGGTACTCATACAGACCCTGCGAGAGGGACAGTGTTAGGAGGGTGCAAGGCAGGCACAGGGCTGAGAGAGGGTGCCCATGGTGGCGGGCGGGAGGGGACACTCACATCTAGGCCCCCGTGCCAGGAAGACCCACTCTCCTTGCAGCCACCCGTGGGCACCGCAGGGTCTCTGAGGCTGTGGGCGTTGATCCAGACGGTGCCCACCCGGAGCCTGTGGAGAGGACGGGGCATCAGAGAGACAAGCAGGGAGTCGGGGGGGTGGAGAGTCAGAGACAGAGGCGTGAAGACTGAAGCACAGGCCCTCCCCACAGGCCGCTGCCTGTGCCCGGCGGGCGCCACTGACCCGTAGCCCAGCTCCAGGGCCTGCCCCAGCCTCTCGCTCCACACACTGGCACTGCCTCCTCGGGGCGTCCCGTTGGCCACGGCCAGTGCCTCCTTGGCCGTGCGGAATGGGGAGGCCAAGACCAGAGGCCACGGTACCTGGAAGGTGACAGTGAGTTCAAGCAGCCTGCCAACCCCGCCCTCCTATGCCCGCCCCCACGAGGGGGCCAGCGTCCCGCAGTCAGCAGCCCCAGACTCAGGCCAAGGGGCCACCCAGGGCCTCTGCCGTGGCCCCTGTCTGGGTGCAGATGGGTGGGTGGAGCAGGATCTCTTGGACACGGAGGGGCTCACCTCTGCCTGGGCACACGGGGAGGAGGCGGGCAGGTCAGAGACCAAGGTTGGGGGGAAGAACGGGCTGTCTAGGGGCACATCGCCAGCCTGGAACACCTGGGAGACAGAAACACATCTACTAGTACAAGTCCACTCCCGGGTCCCTCCTCCCCCGGGACCCGGAAGCCCAGGCCCCCAGCACCTCCTCCCTCAGACCCAGGTCCTGCACCCCTGGCTCACCTGTGCGCCCTGGCTCTGGGCCTCGCGCACATACCGCTGGGCCAGGTCACGTGCAGCGGCCCCTCGGGCCCCCATGTCCACGGCCCCGTCGAGCCCTCGGCCTCCCCGGAGCCGCGCCATCCGCACCTGGAGCCGCCTCATCACCTCGTCCCACACGGACTCCTGGATGAGAAGCCTGAGGCCCCCCTGTTAGGGAAAGGGAGGTCAGGGGCCATGTGGGGGGACAGGCCCCCACGGAGGGCTGAGACTCGGGGACACACATGCAGAGATCGAAGGAGGGTCAGGGAGAAGTGGCCAAGGACCCCAGGCAGAAGGTGGAGTTCCAGAAAGCTGGTCATTCAGAGTAAAGACAGAGGTTGGGAAACCAGGGGCACGAACGCTCAGAACAGTGAGGGGTCCTAGGGAGCAAGAGACAGGCCGGACCCTGAAAGACCGGGAGAGCCGGGCAGGGAGATCCAGAAATCGGAGATGAGTCCCACACGCGCGATGGTGTGAAGACACCAGGGAGTGAAAACTGAACAGAGACGGAGCCCCGGGGTCTGGAGACAGACAGGCACGGCCCGCAGGACATCAGGGGACGCCGGCACGAGGGTCTCACCGGACTGCGGTCCGACCAGGCTGCGTCCACCACGCCCTCCACGGCCGAGTCCACATCTGCCGCCTCCGTCAGCAGCAGCAGCGATTCGGTCCCCAGCGCCAGGCCCAGCTCGGGACCCACGCCCGCCAGGGTCCGCCGAAGGACACGTCCTTCCTGAGGGGACCCCGCACCCCACGGGGCTCAGAGGGGGGAAAGCCTTCTGGACCCCAGCCCCGCCCTGTCGCCCTGTCGCCCTGAAGGTACCTCGATGGCTCCGCAGAAGGCCACCTTCTGGACCCCGGGCTGGGAGGCCAGGACAGGCCCCAGGGAGGCAGGGCCACTGATCACGTTGAGGATTCCTGGGAAGTGGCCCAGTTCCCCTGCCAGCTGGGCCAGGAGGAGGGGCGTTGGGGAGGCCGGGGGCACGAGGACCACCACAGTGCAGCCTGGGGAAGGAGGGCAACTCAAAGACTCAAGAGTCCAGGCCCCCAGCCCCTCCTCCCTCAGACCCAGGGGTCCAGGCCCCCAGCCCCTCCTCCCTCAGACCCAGGAGTCCAGGCCCCCAGCCCCCTCCTCCCTCAGACCCAGGGGTCCAGGCCCCCCAACCCCTCCTCCCTAAGCCCCAGGGGTCCAGGCCCCCAGCCCCTCCTCCCTCAGACCCAGGGGTCCAGGCCCCCAGCCCCTCCTCCCTCAGACCCAGGGGTCCAGGCCCCCAGCCCCTCCTCCCTCAGACCCAGGGGTCCAGGCCCCCAGCCCCTCTTCCCTCAGACCCAGGAGCCCAGGCCCCCAGCCCCTCCTCCCGCAGACCCAGGGGTCCAGGCCCCCAGCCCATCACTTACCCACAGCCAGGGCAGGGCAAATTCTCCACATCATCTCCAGGAAGGAGAATGTGGGTGGCAAGATGAGACCAATTACTCCTGCAAGAACAAATGAGGCGACTGGGACAGGCACTGGTGGGCCCTGATGGAGGAGGGGGCTGGGGGCCCGGACTCATGCTTCTCACCCATGGGCTCCCAGCCTGCCAGCGCCTCCTCCTGGATGTGTGCCTGAATTGCATGGTACTGGAGCAGCTGCTGGGCCAGCGGGACATCCCTGTCTCGAACCTCTCGAACAGCCCGCCCAGTAACCAGGGACTCCAGGGTCCACAGCAGCCGCTGGTGCTTCTGGATCATCTTGGCCAGCCTGTGCAGAAAGCAAGGGGGCCGGTCATTTCCCGGTGCCCCTCAGCCTGACAGGGTCTTGAAACACACCCCATTTACCTGGACTACAATATTCCCCACGAACCCCTGGGACATCCCCATTTACTAGGGGGAGAGAACACTAGAGATTGATGGGAAACGTAGTCCAGGAAACAAATCCTGAGGCTGCTGTGCAAAGATTTTGGCCACCTGTAACCCTGGAGATGCTGGGGCTCACCTCTAACCTCACACATTTTGGGAAATGGAATCTCTGTCTCTAGCTGCCCCAGGAGGGTGCTGGGAAATGGACTTTGGGGCTCCACCAGTCCCGATGAGCCCCAAGGATATTCTTTCGGGGGGAAATAGAGGTTTTGTTATTACTAGTCCCCATAGATGGGACTAAAGGCCAAGAGGCATGCCGGGAACATGAACCTTAGCGGCCAATGAATTCCGTGGGATGTTGAGAGCCAGAGTCTTTGTTCTCAGTCCTTCCCCCGCTCCCTGGGTCCACACCTCAACCGCATCACCTGGTCAGGTGCTTGGCCCGAGAGGCTCCGGGGAGTCCGCTCCAGTTCTCCAAGGCGGCCCTGGCTGCCTCTGCGGCTGCCGCCACATCCTCAGCCTGTGCCTGGAGGCAACTGGCCAAGTTCTCTCCTGGGGAGACAAGGGGGGGGGACCCAGATTGAAGAGGGGGGGAAACTGTGTCAGAACGGCGGGGGGCTAAGATTTCCGGGGACTGGGAGCGGGCAGTAAAGCTGCTGAGGGTCTCAGTTCTGTCATCCGACAAATGGGGATAAATCCATTGGTTCTTGAGCCGACGGCCTCCGCAGGCAAGGAAGGGATTTTATTTTTATTTTTTTTTTAGCAATAATCGAGCCTCAGATAAACCTCATTGGCTACGATACTGCCACTGCGCAAAGCTAAGGGAGGGATTTTTAGTAGATGGTGCCTCGGAAAAGTGTCCACGGGGCTTGGGACCATATTAGAATAACCAGGATCAGGAGGAGCCCAAACTCTCAGCCTCCTCCCTGCATCAGGCCCTGAGCAAAGACATTAGGGTGAATTTGGTAGGTACGGCCGGGGGCATGGGTGCCTCTCCGTCCCCTAATGACTAGGGGACGCCTCCTACCTGTGATGGGATCCTGGCAAGGCACTGACTTCCTGTTTTCCGGCTTTAACCACTTTCCACTTACATAGTGACCCAAGCACCGATCCTGGGTGTCCAGCCAGGCCTGGGGAAGGGGGAGAGTTTGGAAAGGGGTCTGAGCGGCAGCTCAAGGAGCGCGATCCCTGCCCAGTGTCCTCTGGGAGGGGGACACCCGCCCCCCTTCGCCCCACCAGCTAATTCTTTTCCTGTGTAGGTAGAAAATAGACATAAACATAACAGACACATAACACACTCAACATTTTAACCATTTTAAAGTGTACAATTCAGTGGCATTTAGTAAATTCACAATATGATGCAACTATTACCACTTTCTAATTCCCAAACATTTCATCACCCCCAAAAGACAGCTCCGCAGCCATTAAGCCAGCGGTTCTCAACCTGTGGGTCTCGACCCCTTTGGGGGTCGAACGACCCTTTCACAGGGGCCGCCTAAGACCATCGGGAAACACATATATAATTACATGTTGTTTTTGTGATGAATCACTATGCTTTCATTATGTTCAATTTGTAACAATGAAATTGGGGGTCACCACAACATGAGGAGCTGTATTAAAGGGTCGCGGCATTAGGAAGGTTGAGAACCACTGCTAAGCAGTCGCTCTTCCTTCCCCACTGCGCCCAAACCCTGGTAACGACCAATCTGCCCTGTCTCAATGGATTTGCTATTCTGGGCAGTTCACGTCCATGGAATCCTACACCAAATGGCTTTTTGTGGCTGGCTTCTTTCACTTGGCCTGGTTTTTTCTTTTCCTCTTTTTAATGTTATGATTGGCATGGCGTGTTCAAGACCCATCCATGCCATATCCTGTATGAGCACCTCATTTTTTTTCATGGCTGTAAGGTGCTCCTTATCGGGATGGACCACATTTTGTTTAGCTGGCCCTCAGTTGCTGGGCATGTGGGCCGTTTCCGCTCTCTGGCTATTGTGAATTGTGCTGGTAGAGATGTCCGTGCGCACGTTTTTGTTTGTACACCTGGAAGCGATGCCCATGGGACCGTGTGGCTTCAAAGCCAGGTGGTTCCTGTGTTCCCTCCATCTCAGCTGTCAGCGCTTGGGGAGTGAGTGTGGGACCCCGAATCCCGAAGATTGACTGGATGCTGTCCTGCCAGTCGCGGTTTATTCGGCCGTGGCACATCTAACCGAGCCCAAGGCATAGCATGTGGGCTTTGCAGAGGGGCAGCCCAGGGTGGGGTCCCTGGAGCGAGGGGCCACGGCCAGGGTTTGAATCCTGGCTCTGGTACTTACTCATGGTGCAGCCTTAGCCAGATCCTACCGTGGCCTCCGCTAAGCGAGCCATCTGGAAGGTGGCGGTAAGGACAGCCACCCACCTCACAAAGCATGTGAGGATGAATCATCCGTGTCAGATACCCAAAGCAGCAGTACTTGTAACTTTCTATTAATTTTATTTTTTATTATTTTTAAATATATATATATATATTTAGTTTTGGAATTCTTTTTTAAAAAATTACAGTTTACTTTTATCTTAAAAATTAAATATATTTTATTGATTTTTTTAGAGAGAGGAAGGGAGAGGGATAGAGAGTTAGAAACATCGATGAGAGAGACACATTCATCAGCTGCCTCCTGCACACCCCCTACTGGGGATGTGCCCGCAACCAAGGTACATGCCCTTGACTGGAATCGAACCTGGGACCCTTCAGTCTGCAGGCCGACGCTCTATCCACTGAGCCAAACCGGTTAGGGCTCTATTAATTTTATTGCAGCTCCATATCAGCTTCACGTTTCTCTCTGTCCCTGGTCCCATCTTCCCCAAATCCTTGCTAAATCCATGACACACTTCCCACTTTTTCTTTCTACAAACTTCTCTCTTATCACCCCCAATGCCTCCGTCTCCTGACTCGTCTCTTCCCCTGCCAACTGGCCCTTCTCCTTTTTCTTTAAAGTCAAGTGGTCAACAGGAAGTTCCTAATTCAAATCCCTCCAGAGGCTGGGGGTGGGGCGGGGGGAGGGAGAAAGGCACTTTTGACACAGTTGAGGGTATCTGAACACCAGCTGGGCATCAGATGATATTAAAGTATGACTGTTAATGGTGAGTGTGCAAATTGGCAGGGTGGTCATGCTACAGGAGTCCTTATGTGTTAGAAATGAGGAATCAAATATTTATGGGACAATAATATGACATCTGGGATTTAATTTTTTTTGGAGGTTATTTTTTCCATTGATTCTTAGAGAGAGTGGAAGGGGCAGAGGGGGGGAAGGAGGAGGGAAGAGAGAGAGAAAGAGAGAGAGACATCCATGCGAGAGAGACACATTGATTGGTTGCCTCCTACATGGACTCGGACGGAGGACGGGGACTGAACCTGAAACCCAGGTACATGCCCTTGACCGGGAATTGAATCCGAGACCCTCCTGGTGTGTGGGCTGACTCTCTAACCATTGAACCACGCCAGCTAGGTCATGGGATTGAAATCACTCCAGAAAAAGAGAACACACAGGGAGACAACAACTGGACCAAATGCTGATCATTGCTGAAGCGCAGAGAGGGGTGCATGAGAGTTCACAATATGAAGTACTCTGGAATTTTGCAAAATTTCCCCCCAAAGAAAAACAAAATCCTAAAAGAATGTCCATAGGGTCCCCGCAGACTTCGCTAGTGTGAGAAGAGGGCCTGGGGGAGACTGGGAACTCGCCACTTGTCTAACAAGACAAACTGTCGCTAACGGAGCCAGATGATTTTCGTCAGGGAACGTGAGCCAAAGGTTGCCAAATTGGGGGATTTTATTTCCAAGAGAAGCTGGAATCCCGGATGTTTACACGGAATTAGTTGTCAACAAATTCACATTTTTTACCAATAAACATCGGCCAAAGAAAACATGTTGATAGGCCGAGTCTGGCCAACAAGACCCTAAGGCTGAGACCTTGGCCTGGAATCTGAGGGCTCAGGTTCAAATCTCAGCTTCCCCCTTTTCTCTTGTATTTAATTTAAATTCTTTATTGGTTGAAAGTTCAGCTTCCCCTTTTCATTTGTGCTGACCACGGGCAAAAATGACTTACTTCTCCAAGCCTCTGTGTGCTCTCACTAAGATAATAATGACAATAACCCCTTCCACGGTGGTCCTGGGAGAGTCCATGCAACTATGTTGAGCACAGAGGGTCAGAGTGAAAGCATCCAATAAATAGAAGCTTTTAGCACATTGCTATTTCACGACATTCCACTCCCACCCTCCAAGTGTGGGGGTTCTCTGTACACTGTCACAGCTCCTTTTATTTATTTTTTAAATGTATTTTTATTGATTTCAGAGAGGAAGGGAGAGGGAGATAGAAACATCCATGATGAGAGAGGATCATGGATCGGCTGCCTCCTGCAAGTCCCCTACTGGGGATCGAGCCCACAACCCAGGCATGTGCCCTTGACTGGAATCGAACCTGGGACCCTTCAGTCCGCAGGCTGATGCTCCATCCACTGAGCCAAACCAGCTAGGGCCACAGCTCCTTTTATCTGCACCTACGCTATATATCTAGATCTTGTCACTCCCAGTGTTCCGTTATCTTCTTTTTAATACATTTATGTTGTTTTTAAAAATATATATATTTTTATTGATTGCAGAGAGGAAGGGAGGAGAGAGAGATAGAAACATCCATGATGAGAGAGGATCATGGATCGGCTGCCTCCTGCAAGTCCCCCACTAGGGATCGAGTCCACAACCCGGGCATGTGCCCTTGACCAGAATCGAACCTGGAACCTTTCAGTTCGCAGGCCCACGCTCTATCCACTGAGCCAAACCGGCTAGAGCACGCATATCTTTTTGATTTTGCCGCCTTGAGTGCTCCTGGGGTCAGAACTGGGGGGGGAAGGGGAATTTTTCCAAAAAGATTCATGCCCCGGGCTGCCTGTGTCTTTTGATAGAGCGACGGCCTGTGGTCCGAAGGCCCCCAGGTTCGATTCCCTCCAAGGCCACATGCCTGGAGTGGGGACTCGATCCCTGG
>NW_005872480.1:54913-59882 GCF_000147115.1 Myotis lucifugus
CGCAGGGATCTTCCAAAAAGTTATGAGAGCCGTAACTGGTTTGGCTCACTGGATAGAGCGTCGGCCTGCGGACTGAAAGGTCCCAGGTTCGATTCCCGGTCAAGGGCATGTACCTTGGTTGCGGGCACATCACCAGTTAGGGGTGTGCAGGAGGCAGCTGATCGATGTTTCTCTTTCATCGATGTTTCTGACTCTATCCCTCTCCCTTCCTCTCTGTAAAAAATCAATAAAATATGTTTTAAAAAAAAACACGTTATGGGAGGCTCTGAGGCAGCGGTTCTCAACCTGTGGGTCGCGAACAATGAAAATACATCCTGCATATCAGATATTTACATTACGATTCATAAGTTATGAAGTAGCAATGAAAATAATTTTCTGGTTGGGGTCACCACACATGAGAACTGTAGTAAAGGGTCGCGGCATTAGGAAGGTTGAGAACCACAGAGCCTGAGGGATCACAGGAGTCCCAGGGAATTTCTCAACACCGAGGATCATGGAGCACCATCAGGATTTTCAGCGGCCCCGAGGACTCACGGGGGGCCCACGCGACACTCCCAGAGGTGGCGAGGGATCACGGGGGGCCCATGAGGGCACGCTGAGGGGCTGTAGTGAGGAGTTCTGATGGATTCCGGGGTTCTGAGAGCCCCCCGAGGTCACAGAAGCCACACAAGTACAGAGGAGCCTGAGGACTCACGGGGACTCCACGGAGGGTCCGAGTGATTAGGGGAGCCCCATGAGAACTCTGGGGGTGCCCTGGAGGCCCATGGCGGCACAGGATGTCCTCAGGAACCCTGGCAAGTCTACGGAGGTTCAGAGGTTCCCTGGAGGTTCTGATGTGGCTCCGAAGAACCAGTCGCACCCCTCCGGGTGGGGCGGGTCTGAGGAACCGGGAAAACACCGCCTCGAGCTCGGGCCGTGGGGCACGAGGACCCGCTAAAGGGCTGAGAGGCACAACCGCAAAAGCTCCCGGGAACCTGGTCCAGGGGCGCCGGGAATCACGGAAGCAAAGAAGGGCGCAGTCGCGGAGCTGCCGCGGAGGATCACGGGAGTCAGCGCGCAGAACCCGCGCGGGGAGAGGGGAGAGGGGGGAGAGAGAGGGAGGGAGGGGCAGCGCCGGCCCGCAGGCCCTCACCAGCGCGCATGCGTGGCTCTCCGGCGCGGGTCCGTACTCCAGCGTGGCGAAGATCTCTCGGGTGCGGGACCCCGCGCGCGTGGCAGCCATCACCCGTCCAGACCGCTTTCCACCAACTGCCGGGCGCTCTACCCGAGGGAACTTCGAGGTCCGGAGGGCGGGGCCGCCCCCTCCAGGGCAAAGGGCGGGCCGCAGGAGATGGAGCGTGATCCAACCTTAGGACCCGGCGACCCCGCCCACGTAGTTTGGAGCATGCGCAGTCCTCACAGTGGGGGGAACGGAAAAGGAGAAATTGTGTGTGCCCTGCAAAAACGGAGAGTTCCAGATTTAGAAGGGTGGCCGTGTTGGTGTGTCTTCCCACCACCCTGTTCACAAAACGGCAGCTTTCGCCCCGAAATACATTTACTAGAGAATCGAGTCTAGCTCTGGGGCGAAGCGATAGGTCAGAGATCAGAAGGGAATCTTAGGATGGACACTGAAATGAGGGATTGACTGTCCCGTAACCTGCCCTGAGGAGGCTGTCGGGAAGGAGGGGGAAGTTTGCCTTTAATCGACAGCGGAAGTGTGGCATTAAGGGAATCAGCCTCAGAATCTAGTTTTGATTGGTTGAGGTGAGAGGAGGCGTGGCCTCGTACTTAGACTCTGATTGGTCAGTAGCGCGGTTGCTGGTTAAAGTACGAGCGCTGAGGGAGTCGGAAGTGTGGCGAACTCAAATTTCTGTTACACAGAGACCGGAAGAGTGGCTGTCATTTAAACATTTGGCGTGTTGGAGCATCGAGAAATACTGTCCCCCAACAGGTTTGACGACGGTACCTGATCTGAGTGGAACTGTAGCCTCCCGGCCAGATTCCTCGATTCTCATATACAACAGTGGGTGTCGGAGTCTATTGAGGGCCCGGGAAGCCGGCCCCAGAATTTCTATCCCAGCAAAGGCTCCCTCACGTCGGGGTTGCTGGGGACGCCTAGGTCTCTTCCCCGGGGCCATGGCGGACTTGAAGCTGCTGGTGCCGGAGCTGAACGAGGCGGAGGCCATGGGCGCCGAGACTGCCCGTTTCCAGGAGCTGCTGCTGCAGGTGCGCACTGACCAGGACTCCTGTGTCCCTGGTTATTTGGGGGATTCTTTTTTTTTTTTTTTCCCCTGAGATGGGATTGAAGTTCCCAGAATGCACTAGAGAGGCAACAGGGCTTCTGGGAATTGTAGTTGGTTAACTCCAAGTTTGCTAGGCTCTGGAATAAATGGGAGTAAGACTGGGGTTGTTTTTTGGGTTCCTCAAAGGAGGACAGGGACATAATATGTCTTATTCCCGGCGTGGCTCCTATCCCTAAACATTGCTCAGTAAACATTTGAGCAACAAATGCGGGTCTGATAGCACAGACCTCAAGCCTGGAAGTCATGTTCCTTCACCCAGGCCTCCAAGGAGCTCCAGCAGGCCCAGACGAGCAGACCAGAATCAACACAGATCCAACCTCAACCAGGTGAGGAAGGCAGAAACCCAAAGAGAGTGAGCGTTTCCCAGGGAGAAGTGGAGAGACACTGGGGTCAAAGGACACAGAGGAGGGAGGAAAGGGACATCATAAGAGGGTTTAGAAGCCTTGGTGGGGAAGTGAACAGAGACCCAGAGGGAGATCCAAAGAGAAGGGTGGGGGGAGGGGGATGGGAGTGACTAGGGGGACAGAGACTCCAAGATGGAAAGAGAGTCAGAGGTCCCAGGCGTGGGGAGGGGGACAGAACCAGAAAGTGGAGGACTGAGACTCAAGGAAGGGGACAGATGGAAGGAAGGACAGACTGGGGAGAGGACTGATGGAAATCAAGACCCACATGGAGACATGGTCAGGACCAACCCATTCCCACCAGGCTTCTGCGTAAAGACCAACTCATCCGAAGGGAAGGTTTTCATCAACATCTGTCACTCTCCCTCCATCCCTCCTCCGGCTGACATGACCGAGGACCAGCTGCTTCAAATGCTGGAGGAGGACCAAGCCGGGTTTCGCATCCCCATGAGTCTGGGAGAGCCTCATGCGGAGCTCGATGCAAGTCAGTACCCTTGGGGGACCCAGGACCCCGGCCCCCTAGGTCCTTCCTTCCCCAGGACCCCAGAATCCAGGGCCCAGGACTCTCCTCCTGCAGGCCCTAGAAACCCCCTGATCTGATCCCTTCCCCCGTGGCATGCCCCTAGCCTCCTGGGCCTGCTGCAGCGGCCGCCTGGGGCAGTCCTGGTTCTGCCCACCTGGCCAGGCTGGCACTTCTCTTTGCCTCCCTCCAGGGTGAGGGCGGGCGGGCAGGTGCTTTATTAGCCGATCTTCTGGATCAAGGCCCAGGCCAGCTCTCACCCTCATCTCTGTTTTCTCCTTCACCCTGTCCCCTGTCTCTATCCCTCTGCCCCTCTCACCTCTGTCTCTGTGGCATTTCTGTCTCTATGTCCTTGCTTGTTCCATTCACATATGTTCCCTGAAGCCTCCTGGGACCACGTTTTGGGTGGTGCCCCGGGGAGTAGGGACTTATCAAACCCAGAACTTGGGGTTTCAATACTGTGTGATTCTTGCTGCGCCGGAGGGGGCGCGTGGCCCACGTCAGGGAGGGCTTCCTGGAGGAGGAAATGTCCAACTTAAGATGAGAAAGAACCGGAGGGGTTCATCGGGTCAAGACAGAAGATTCCCCAGACTCACAGCCCCACAGCCTTCGCACCCGACAAAGCTTGATATTAGCCCCATGTCTCCCTCCCCTGGGGCCAGGCCAGGGGCAGCCAGCACGGAGCTGCTTCCTTTTTTTCTTTAATGGTCCTAAGTCAGCGGTTCTCAACCTTCCTAATGCCGCGACCCTTTAATACAGTTCCTCATGTTGTGGTGACCCCCAACCATAAAATTATGTTCGTTGCTACTTCATCACTGTTATGTTGCTACTGTTATGAATCGTCATGTAAATATCTGATCTGCAGGATGTGTTTTCATTGTGACAAATGGAACATAATGAAAGCATAGTGATTCATCACAAAAACAATATGTAATTATATATGTGTTTTCCGATGGTCTTAGGCGACCCCTGTGAAAGGGTCGTTCGACCGCCACAGGGGTCGCGACCCACAGGTTGAGAACCGCTGCTTTAGTGCTTTCTCCTTGCCTGTCTGAGCGGTGGGGCTGCCCCGAGGGCGGGGGGCCTCACCCCTTTCTCTCCCCGCAGAAGGCCAGGGCTGTACCGCCTACGACGTGGCTGTCAACAGCGACTTCTACCGGAGGATGCAGGTTGGGGGCGTGGCTGCGGGTGAGGCCTGGGCAGGGGCCGCTCCCTGTACCCTCGAGCCCTCCCGCAGCCCTGCTCCCCGCTCTGTCCTAGAACAGCGATTTCCTGCGCGAGCTGGTGATCACCATCGCCAGGGAGGGCCTGGAGGACAAATACAGCCTGCAGCTGAATCCAGGTGAGGGGGCCTGGGCGGCGTGGGGGCCGCCCTTGGGAGAGGCGGGCGAGTGTGGCTAATGGCTTAGCCTCTGGGCTGCGATCCTGGGGACAGTGCGAGGCTCCCCGGGGTGCGCGGGGTGTGTGGGGTGTGTATGTTAGTGCTTGTGGAGCGGGACCTGGCCCGTAATCTAGGTAAAGGGCGGGGTCTGGACAGCGTGGGAGCGGTGGAGTCTGAAGCATCTCCTAGGATCAGATTTTATTGGCTAATATTCCGGGAAGGGCGGGGACAAGGTGGGCGCGCTTCTTAAAGCCAGGCCTGGGGGTGTGGTCAGGTCCCTTGCCACCTCCACCCGTCTCCCCTCCCGGGAATGTTAGCCCCCCCCTGGCGCTTCGAGGAGGTAAGGGAACCCTTACCATGTGACCTTGACCCCCCCCCCCCCCCC
>NW_005872480.1:60194-61491 GCF_000147115.1 Myotis lucifugus
TCTGGGAACCCCCAGACCACCCCGAGGCCGCATGCTGGCGAGAAAGGAGGCAGCACATGCCAGGCAGGGGCAGCACCCCCGAGGACCTGGGGCTCCCCTCAGTTCTGGCTCTTGTTCCTCCTCAGCCCTGAGAAGCCTCACCTGAACCTCTGGCTGGAAGCCCCTGACCTCCTTTTGGCGGAAATTGACCTCCCCAAGCTGGTGGGTGTGCCCTGACCTGAGCTGGAGAATGAGGTTGGGGTGTGGGAGGGAGAGTGGCCGGGGCTGGTTGCCAGCCCGCTAGTGCTGCCGTCTGAGTTTAGGGCCCTCGGGCCCACTTCCGGGGCTGTCCCAAGGGTACCCAGGGCATTGTAAGTGACCCAACGTGGAGAACTGTAGTTACCGTACCCCCCCCCCTTTTCCCTGGAAGGTTAGACCCTTTAAATACGGTCTCCCAGCACGTGAGCCTGCTCTCTCGGCCCCTGTTTTCATCATCCTGTGTCCTGTTGCCGGAAGGGAAGGTAGGGGCTGATTCCAATCTATCTCCAGGATGGAGCTCTAGGGCTGTCGCTGGAGATTGGGGAGAACCGCCTGGTGATGGGGGGCCCCCAGCAGCTGTACCATCTGGATGCCTACATCCCCCTGCGGATCAACGCTGATGAGAGCAAGGCGGCCTTCCACCGGAAGAGAAGGGTACCTGGGGTGGGGGGTGGTGCGGGGAAGCGGAGACATGGGGGCCGGGACTCCTGGGTCCTGAACCCTCTCCCTTTCCTCTCCTCAGCAATTGATGGTGGCGATGCCCCTTCTGTCCGTGCCTTCTTGACCCGGCATCACCCTGGGCTTCCAAGTGGAGAGAAAATGGTGATCGCTTCCTTAAAACAGAAATAAAAGAGTTTGCCTTTACTCTGTGTCTGGCTGGGAATACGTGGGGAGTGCACAGGGGAGGGACATTGGGCTGTAGCCCTGGCGTCCCAAAGGGGTCCCTGCTGCAGCTCAGGCCTCGTCCTCTCCCTGAACCCTCTCCCTGGCTCCTGGCCTCCAGTTCCTCCCCTCGTCAGTCTCCCATGGGGTCCCAGAGCGGACTCTGCCCCTCTCCTGTTCACAGCCCCTCCCTGGCTCCCCATCGCCCCTGGGAGAAGGTCCAAACCCTCAGCCTGGCACTCCGAGCTCTGTGTGGCCTGACGGGAGGATATGCCTATTGATTTCAGAGAGAGGGGAAGGAGGGAGAGGGAGAAACATCGATGTGAGAGAACATCCATTGGCCGCCTCACGGTACGTGCCCGACTGGGGATGGAACCTGCAACCTAGGTATGTGCCG
>NW_005872480.1:62170-64262 GCF_000147115.1 Myotis lucifugus
CAAACTTCCTCACTTCCCGGCTCTGCAAGTGCCGATTCCCTGAGGTGGCTACACTCCTCCTGCCATCCTTATCCGCCTCCCCACCCAGCCATCCCTTTTCTGAGCTTTCCCTGGAAAGCTTTTCAACCTTCAGGTTTTCTCTGATCGACCCTGGCGGAGTTAGAATCCCCCTCTGGGAGTCCCCAATACCCAGTGTTACTCTTACAGCTGTGTCTCCTATGGTGTGACAATGCCTAACACCTAGTCGCAACTCAAATATTTGTTGAATTAATGATGGCCAACCCCTCTCCTTTTTCCATAGTCCTAGGTGCATAAGTCAATGGAGGAATGTCAGTGGTAAATTGGAAGAGCAGTAGAGTCCAGTATGGCCCTGGCCGGTTTGGCTCAGTGGATGGAGCGTCAGCCTGTGGACTGAAGGGTCCCAGGTTTGATTCTGGCCAAGGGCACATGCCTGGGTTGCGGACTCGATCCCCAGTCGGGAGGCGTGCAGGAGGCAGCCGATCAATGATTCTCTCTCATCATTGATGTTTCTCTCTCTCTCTATCCCTCTCCTTTCCTCTCTAAATCAATAAAAATATATTTTAAAAAAAAGTCCAGTGTGACTGGAACGGAGTTGAATTGGGTGGGTAGAGGGAGACTTGGTGAGAAAGGGTAAAGGTGGGATAGGGTCTATGAGCAGCTGAAGGAGCTAATGTAGGCGCCGTGTCCACTAGATGGCGCAAGGCATCCTCAGAACTACAACTCCCAGCGACCCTCGAAGTAAGCGGCCCTTCCGAAGCAAACAGTGAGGTCCAGCGGCCGCTGGGACTTGTAGTTCTCATGGGGACTCTCCGTGGGACGGGAGAACACATTCTTAAGTCCTAAGAAGTGTGGGGCTGGGTCCTTTCTGCCGTCCCCTGTCTCCATGGTGATAGTTCCGGCGAATGCACGGGATTTGGCAGCGGCTGGGCCCTCTTCCCACTCCCTCCTCCTCACCATCTGCTCCACCTTCGCACCTGGCCCGGAGCCCCGGCCGCCGCCTCCGCACCCGGGCCGAGGATTCTGCTGCCACAGGGTGGCGCGTGTGGACGGCTCCGCGGGCTACTGACTCCTCCCTGGCCCAGGAGTCCAGCCCCCAGCCCCCTCCTCCCCGGGGGCCCGGGGGTTTTCAAACACAGGCAACACTGTGAGACCCAGACCCCCATGGAGAGGCCGCGGCGGGCAGTGGCTGCGGGACACCGGGTCCGTGGCGCCGTCCGCCACGCCGGCTGTTCCCCCCACCCCTCGGCGGGCCTGCGCCACATCATGAAAATTTAATCCCGAATGCATTTGCGGCCCGAGGCAGAGAGGCGGTGGTGAAGGAAGCACCCTCCTGGGGCCTGGAGCTGGAGATGGCCTCAGCGTCGGGGCGAGGGGCCGGGCGCACAGACCAAAAGTCCGGGTTCAACCCTAAGGGGCGGGGCTGGACGCAGGGGGTGGAGTCAGAATGGAAGGGGCGGGGCAGATCCCAGGGGGAAGGGCCTGAACTCAGGGGGCGGAGACCGAACTGAGAGTTGGACAGATTCCAAAGTGGGGACTAAATTATTGGGGGCGAAACTGGCGACGGCCGGAGGGGGGCAGTATCACAGTCGGGGATGGGACTCAGCGGGGCAGGAAACTGGAGGTCAAGGACCTGGGAGCCGGGTGCGTGCAAAGGAAAAACCAACAGGAGGGGAATGGAATTCCAAAGAGGGATGATGGGAACATGTGGATGGACGTCAAAGGGGAAGAAGCTGGATGGGGAAGAATAGAGGGGACAAGGCGTGAATGGAGATGGGGGTTGGAATTCGGGGGAAAGAATTCCCTGCAGGAGAAGAGAACCTTTTGAATGAGGGTGTTGGAACCGGGGGCGATGATACAGGATGGGGGTGGAATCCGGGGGGCGAGATGTGCACCTGGAGGGTGCAGAATCTAGGAGGGAGAAGACTGAGGATGAAACGCGGAAGGAGACTCCAGCAAGATGGCCCTGAAAGGGAGGAAAATGCGGGGATGAGATGAAAGGCAGGGGAGTGGGGCGGGGGACACGTCTCAGGGAAGCGCTACAAGGAGCCAGGGGCGGGGATGGGATGAGGGA
>NW_005872480.1:64362-73349 GCF_000147115.1 Myotis lucifugus
CCTCACCCGCCCCCGATAGAGAAGTCAAGTGACAAGCCCTAGGACGGCGCACTCGCAACCTACTTTCCACCCGAGCGGAAGCAGCGGGGCCGGCCAGGCCGGGGATGGACCCGGGAACCCGGGCCCCGACCGACCGGGCCCGCGGGCGGGGGGAACGGCGGGGGGTCCCCACCGCGAGGGCAGCCACCATGCAGTTCCACAAGGAGGAGTTTCGGAAGCTAGCGGGTCGCGCCCTCGGGCGGCTGCACCGGTGAGCTGGGTGCGGGTCCTGGGCGGGGAAGAGGGCACGGTCAGCAGAGGACGCTCATGCCCACGCGGGCGCAGACCCAGAGATGGACGGGCGATACGCGGATGGGGGGGGAGAGGGTGTCCACCCATCTGTCCAGTTTTCTCCCTCCGCCTCCGACGGCGCCGCTGTCCCTGGTTCTGTCTTGCTCATCACCTGGTTTATTCTTTTGGCCCCACCCCACTCCATTCTCGACCCTTTTCTCTGGGTCTGTACGTTCCCCTCTGTCTGGGTCTCTGAACCCCTGTCCCACGTCTGGGGCTCTGTTCACCCCTCTGCTCTCCACGTACCTTCCCTGGACCTCTGGGCCCCTCTTTCTGGGTCTCTAGTCCCCTTTATCTCCGAGTCTCTGTCCTCTCTGTGACTCTGGCTCTCACTAGATCTCTATCAACTCCCCTCTTGGGGTCTCTGCCCCCCTCTCGGGGTCTTTGCCCCCCTCTCTGGGTCTCGGTCTCTCTTCTTGGGGTCTCTGTCCTCTCCCTGGGTGTTCATCCCGCTACCCTGGGTCTCTCCATCACTCTGTCCATCTCCGTCTCCGTCACTCAGAGCGTTTAATCTGAAGTTAAAGCGGATTGGGGCCCAGGGGTTCTCGTCCTTGGGGGCGAGTTAAGCTGGGAGGGAGAAGCCGGGGTGTCCGGGGCCTCTGGGGGGAAGGTAGCTGCAGGCCCCACATGAGACGTCCCCAAGGATGTAGGCTAGAGCTCAGGGGGACTCCTACCGGCCAGGGCGACGACCCCAGTGACCTGGGTGTCCCCAGGGCAGGCCGAGCACCTCCCTCCAGGCCTTCACCCCCAACCCCAGCCTTGGCTCCAAGTCAGAGAAATTACTCATCTGCGGTGAGACCTAAAAATACCCGGCCCGGGCGGGAGGAGCGAGCCCCAGCATCTCCGCTGCCCTTCCCTGGGGCCCGGCCGTGCCCACAGCCCTGACCCCGGGGTTAGTGGCCCTGCGTCCATCTCACGAGGCCACGCAAGTCCTTCTCTAAGTCTAACGCTAGTCCTGCTTGCTGTAGATCACCTCCGGGCTCCAAGGCCCCTCACCCTCTAGTAACAGGGGAGATGGGAAGGAGGGTGGACAGCAGGGAGGGGGCCGGAGGATGGCACGCGGCGGGGAGGCGGTGGGGAGCTGAGATAACCCCACCCCTGCTTCTCCCAATCTCCCAGCCCCTCCCCACCCTTTTTCTCGCCTCCTTTCACGAGTTTCTCAAAATACATCCGTGAGAAGTCAGGAGACAGAGGGAGAGACGTGCTGATGGAGGCGGGGCTGGGGGTGCTGCAGGGGAGAGATGTGTCCCCCAGGCCCCCTCCCTCCGTCTCAGCCCCTCAGCCCCTCAGCCTCGCATCTGCATCTGCCTTTCTCTCGCCGGGGCCCTGCCTTACTCTCACCCCCGCCCTGAGCTGCCTCCCAGGCCCCCGGGCACCCCCAAGCCCAGCGCTCCCGCCAGCACAGTCACGGAGGAATCCTGGGGTTCACTGCGATGGTTGGAGTCAAGGGAGATGCTCTGTGTTGGACACAACCCCCATTCGGTCCTCTATTCCAGTGGTTCTCAACCTTCCTAATGCCGCGACCCTTTAATACAGTTCCTCATGTTGTGGTGACCCCCAATTTCATTGTTACAAATTGAACATAATGAAAGCATGGTGATTAATCACAAAAACAGTATGTAATTATATATGTGTTTTCCGATGGTCTTCGGCGACCCCTGTGAAAGGGTCGTTCGACCCCCAAAGGGGTCGCGACCCACAGGTTGAGAACCGCTGCTCTAGACGAAGCCGGGGAAACTGAGGCTCAGCTGGAGAAGAGGGAGGCATTGGTGGCTGAGCCATCCATCATTCAACCCAGGCCAGCCCCTCCCCACCTGCGCTGGAGGCTGCGGGTTTTCCTAGAGATGCATGAAGCTCCAGCTCCAGTGGGTGGGGACGCTCCCCCAGACCAGGAAACAGACGTAAACTAGGCGACTAGGGACAAGAAGGGGGGGCGGGAGGGATGGAGGAGAGACCAGGAGCCACAGGGCCTTCTCTGTGTGCCGGGCCCTGGGCTGGTGATGCCGGGCCAGGACGCGAGCAGGCCCCCTCGCTCCTCTCGCGGGTGACCTTGGACGCGCTGCTTTCACTCTCTGTGCCTCAGTTTCCTTAGTTGTACGCTGGGAAGAGGAGAGAGAAGCTAAGGGACAGAGGGGACAGAGGTCTGGGCGAGCGGACGGGGAGCCCAGAGGAGCAGACACAGGCCCCGAGGCGGGACCGCCTTGATGTTGGTTTTAGCTGCGGCCGCAATCACTTCTTGAGTTTCAGGGTCAAATAGCATCTGATACCCACCTGAGTCAAAGTCTAATCTCATTGGCTGACAGGTTCTGACGGGAGTGGGCAGCCCCTACCACCCTGTATGAGTGTATGAGTCATTCCGGGGGCTCCCTCCCCCCTCTCTCCAGCTCTCTCAGGGTCTCATTCCTCACCCCCTGGGGTTGGTCCACTCCCCCCCCTCCCCCCTCCCCCATCCGTTTCTTACCGTTCCTCCTCCCTTCTCCTTAAGTTCTAGGATCGGGAGGGTGGCTGTGTTCTCGCATCTCTTCCACCACCTCCCCCCAGGCCGTCTGGCTGTTCTCTCCTCCCCCGTCCCAGTCTCCCTCGCCTCCATCTGTTCTGGCCCCTTCCTGGGATCCAGCCGGATCCTCTGGCTGCTTCCCCGCCTCGGAGAGGAGCCGCACCTCACCAATCACAGCCCCAGCCCGTCTTCTCAGCATCCTAGTCTCTTCATCGTTCAACGCTCGGGTTTTCTGTATCTACATCCCCTGCCTCTGGTCTCTGTCCCCTCCCTTCTGGGTCACTGTTCTGTCCCCCCCTTCTCCTGGGGTGGGTCCCCCTATCTTATTCTCTGCTTGTCTCTCTGGGTCTCCGACCCCATCTCTCTGGGTCTCTCGCTTCCTTCTGTGTCTCTGATCCCCTTCCTTAGCCTCCCTGTGGGTCTGTCCACACCTCTGGACACCTCTTTCCGCAGCCTCTCTGTGGCTTGGAGGTGGCTCTCCAACTATCCTACCCGTCTCCGTCATCACAGCCTCAATCCCTGATCCAGAACGGGCGGGGGCGACAGGCTCGCTGGGGACCCAGCCAAGTCCCCCACCAGGGCCATCTGTCCCTTGCCAGGACACCACCCACCACCCCCCCTCCCCATCCCCTAGGCTGACAGCCTGAACTCCAGGCTCCCCAGGGATGCCCGGCTGCACTGCTGGAGTCCAGGGTCCCGGAAGTCTCCCCACCCCCGAGGCCCTAGGAATGGGCTGCTGGTGGCTGAACGGAGTCAGCTGGCTGTTAGCCCCACACCTGGGGCCCGGGGGCAGGAGGGCAGCCATAGAGGCAGGGGGAGGGGCGTCGGCATACAAGCAGACGTGGCTGAGAAGCATCTGTTCTGCTGACACCTTTGCTGAAGCATCTCCTTAGCGCCTTTTGCTTCCCCAAATAGACTCGTATCTGGGGGAGGGGGCTAGAGAGAGCCTGGGCCTTGGGGTGGGGGGTGGGGCACAGGCTGTTGGGCCGCAAAGGGTAGTGAGGGTGTAAAACTGCTGAGTTGAGAGATGGCAGGTGGGAGAGAAGGGACCCGAGGACTTGGACACCTGAGTCTGGGGGAGGAGGGGCGGGGGCGTGGAATTCCTGGTCTGAGGGGGTGTGGGGGGGTAGGGGCTCCTGGATCCTGGGTCCTGGGGAGAGAAGCTGGGCTCCTGGGAAGGAAGACGGGGAACACGGGCTCAGTGAGAATCCCGGGTCTTTTTCAAGCAGGAGGTTTGGCCCTGAACTCCCGTGGCGCAGGGAGGAGGGGGCGGGGGCCCTGGGCCGAGTCTGAGTCTTGCCGCCCCGCAGGCTCCTGGAGAAGCGGCAGGAAGGCGCGGAGACGCTGGAGCTGAGTGCCGACGGCCGCCCGGTCGCGACGCAGACGCGGGACCCGCCGGTGGTGGACTGCACCTGCTTCGGCCTCCCGCGCCGCTACATCATCGCCATCATGAGCGGCCTGGGCTTCTGCATCAGCTTTGGCATCCGCTGCAACCTGGGCGTGGCCATCGTCTCCATGGTCAACAACAGCACGACCCATCGCAACGGCCACCTGGTGGTGCAGGTAGCGCAGGGCGGGAGCCGCGGTGCCGCCTACGCCCTGATGACGTCATGTCCATCCGGCGCAGCCCAGGCCACGCCCCCTCCACGCCACACCCCGAGTAGCCCCGCCCATCTGTGCTGCGCCCTCTCCTCTGACTTGTCTCCGGGATCTTCTTTCCTAAGCCCCGCCCTGATCTACATGAAGCTCCGCCCCTATTGAGATCCGGTCCCTAAAACCAAAATGTGGACTGGGCCCCAGCTTTCGGTTCCCTATGTGTTGCCCGTGTTCATTTTGGGCCTCCTAGCAACTTTTGCTCCACCCGCGTCCCACACCTGTCCCAGGGTCACATCTTCATCCCAGTCCCATCACAAGCTCCCCACTGAATTTTAAAAAATATATTTTTTATTGATTTCAGAGAGGGAGAGAGATAGAAACATCAATGATGAGAATCATCAATCGGCTGCCTCCTGCACGCCCCCTACTGGGGATCGAGCGCGCAACCCAGGCATGTGCTCTGACCAGGAATCAAACCGTGACCTCCTGGTTCATGGGTTAACGCTCAATCACTGAGCCATAGCAGTTGGGCATCCCCACTGAGTTTTAATCCTGACTTTTCTGAAGCGCTACCCCTGCTAAATCCCGCTTCGTCTGCTCTGGCCATTACCTAAATCCCACCTCACATCAGACTTTGTTCCTCTTTTTAAAAAATATGTTTTTAGCCCTAGCTGGTTTGGCTCAGTGGATAGAGCGTCAGCCTGCAGACTGAAGGGTCCTGGGTTCAATTCTGGTCAGGGGCACATGCCCAGGTTGCGGGCTTGATCCCCAGTAGGGAGCTTGCAGGAGGCAGCCGATTGATGATTCTCTGTCATCATTGATGTTTCTCTCTCTCTCTCTTTCTCCTTTCCTCTCTAAAATAAATAAAAATATATTTTAAAAAAATAAAATATGATTTTATTGATTTTTAGATAGAGAGGAAGGAAGAGGGAGAGATAGAGAGATAGAAACATTGCAATCTGAGCATGTGCCCTGACTGGGAATCGAACCTGGGACCTCTTGGGTCCACGGGACAACGTTCAATCCACTGAGCCACACCCGCTGGGCTTTCTCCCTATTTTAATTTCCGGGTAGGCCATGCCTCTGTCTCAGAAAACAAAGTTCTGATTATGGCTGTGGTCTACTCCGCCTCTAGCTCCCTTCCAATCAGGCTGACCCCATTGGCTACTTCTTGTCCTTGACTAGAACTCGTCCAGGTTACTGGGCAAACAGTTCCTAAGTTGGTTAGAAGTAGAGAAAGAATCGCCACCCCGGGTATGGGTCCCTAGACATTCAGAGCAGGGGCACTGAGGCAGGGCCACAGGCAGACCGAGGCGTCTAGGCAGCAACAGGCCCCGTTGCTAAGGTAGCACAGGCCCTAACAACGTGGAGAAGCCTAGTTCGGTCTGGACCGAGGGAGGGATGGCTTGAGCTCTGATGGGCGGGGCGAGAGAGGGGATCCTTGCTGCGGATTGGCTAAGGGACTAAGTCTGTGGGTGCTGATTGGTGGTGGTGGTGGGGGGTGCAAACTCCGGCGACTGGTTTGATGTGCTTTTCGGCCCACAGAAAGCTCAGTTCAACTGGGATCCAGAGACTGTTGGCCTCATACACGGCTCCTTTTTCTGGGGCTACATTGTCACCCAGATTCCCGGGGGATTTATCTGCCAAAAATTCGCAGCCAACAGGTACGGGTCGGGGTGGGGTTTCTCAAGTTGGGCGGGAACTACAGTTGCGGGGGTGGAGTTAGAGAGTGTGACCTGGCATTTGGGGGCTGACTTTGGACCATGGGAGGAGCCTGGGGGCGGGGTCTTAGAGGAAGGCGGGGCTTGTGGTTGTGAACGGTGGGGGTCGGAGAGAAGGTGGGGCCTGGGCTTGTGGGGAACCGGGTTCTGCTGTGGGCAGAGAGAGCAGAATCCTATGCATGGTGGGATAGCCACGGACTCTTCCCATCAGGGTTTTCGGCTTTGCTATTGTGGCTACATCCACTCTGAACATGCTGATCCCCTCGGCTGCCCGCGTCCACTATGGCTGTGTCATCTTCGTGAGGATCCTGCAGGGGTTGGTGGAGGTAAAGTCCCGCTATACGTGACCCGCCGCCTTCTGACCCCACCTCTTCGCCTTTAAATATATATAATTTCAGAGAGGAAGGGAGAGGAAGAGAGAAATAGAAACATCAATGATGAGAGAATCATTGATCGGCGGTCTCTTGCACGCCCCCTACTGGGAATCGAACACGCACCCCGGGCATGTGCCCTTGACCGGAATCGAACCCGGGACCCTTCAGTCCGCAGGCTAAACCAAACCAGCTAGGGCCAACCTCTTCTCCTTGACTTTGGCTTTCTTCTCCCCAGGGGGTCACTTACCCCGCCTGCCACGGGATCTGGAGCAAATGGGCCCCTCCCTTAGAGCGGAGCCGCCTGGCCACCACAGCCTTTTGCGGTGAGAGGAAGGTGCTGGGATTTAGATTTGTGGGTCTGAAAGAGGAGGGGGTTTGGGGAAGGAGGGGGTTGGGCACTGGCCGGATATCTGTGGAAGGAGGGGCTGTGGCTTGCACTTTTGTGTTCCGGAAAGACGAGGCTGGGGGTCCGAACCCCTGGATCCGGGGGGGTAGCTAGGTCTGCTCTCTCTCCCGCACCCCCCCCCCCCATCAGGTTCCTACGCCGGGGCGGTGGTGGCCATGCCTCTCGCCGGGGTCCTGGTGCAGTACTCAGGCTGGAGCTCTGTGTTCTACGTCTACGGTGAGGGGCCCGGGCGCCGGGGTTCGGGGGGTGCTGGGCCAGAGCGAGGCCGGTCGTCACCTCGCTTCCATCCCCCTCCTGACCCCCTCCAGGCAGCTTCGGGATCTTCTGGTACCTGTTCTGGCTGCTCGTCTCTTATGAGTCCCCGGCGCTGCACCCCAGCATTTCAGAAGAGGAGCGCAAGTACATCGAAGAAGCCATCGGCGAGAGCGCCAAACTCATGAACCCCCTCACGGTCCGAGCCAAGCCTGTGGGGTGGGGGCGCGGTGGGGCGGGGAGAGAGATCCAAGCAAGGAGGCAGGAGAAAGGGGGCTTAGAACCCGCACAGCGTGTAGATCGTGGTGCTTTCCCCGACTCGGGAGACCTGATGGGAACGCCCAGTGGGCGGGGCCAGAACCTGGGAGGCGGGGTTAACGCCGGGGGCGGGCCCGATTAGCAGGTGCTGGGCGGGGCCACTGGTGGGCGTGGTCAAACCAGCAGAGGCGGGACTAGAATGTGGGCTTTTGCTTAGACCTGGTGGTGGGTGAGGCTAGATGTAGGAGTCGATATTGAATGGGAAGATTCCTGGGCCCCACCCTTACGGGTCCCTGAAGGTCATCGAGGCCGGACACATGCGAACCGGAGGGGCCACTGTAAATCAGGAGCCTGCATTCCTGAAGTGTCACTCGCGGTGGTTCTCAACCTTCTGGCCCTTTCAATACAGTTCCTCATGCTGTGACCCAACCATAAAATTATTTTCGTTGCTACTTCATAACCGTAATGTTGCTACTGTTATGAATCGTAAAGTAAATATCTGATAGGCAGGATGGTCTTAGGCGACCCCTGTGAAAGGGTCGTTCGACCGCCAAAGGCTCGCGACCCACAGGTTGAGAACCGCTGCCTAGAGGCTAGGATGCAAGGACATGGGCTGGCGCCCCTGGGGGTTTTAATGAAGTGGGGAAACCGGGGTCTCTGCGGGACTGTAGTGAGGCTCCTGAAGGGACACGGAGAGCCCCCGGGTCCTGTCTCAGCGGCCCCTGCTCTCGCCCCCACAGAAGTTTAAAGCACCCTGGCGGCGCTTCTTCACCTCCATGCCCGTCTACGCCATCATCGTGGCCAACTTCTGCCGCAGCTGGACGTTCTACCTGCTCCTCATCTCCCAGCCCGCCTATTTCGAAGAAGTGTTCGGCTTCGAGATCAGCAAGGTTGGACACGGGGAGGGGGCGGGGAGAGCAGGGGGCGCGGCGGGGCTGAGACAGAAGGAGCGGAGCGTTGGTCCCAAGGGGGTGGAATGAGGGACAGGGAGGAGCCGGTGCGCCGGAACCGGGTGGAGACGCCCGGCGGGCGGGCGGCCCTGAGCGCCGGCCCTGTCCTCCCCCCGCGCAGGTGGGCCTGGTGTCGGCGTTGCCCCACCTGGTCATGACCATCATCGTGCCCATCGGTGGCCAGATCGCCGACTTCCTGAGGACCCGCCGTATCATGTCCACCACCAACGTGCGCAAACTGATGAACTGCGGGGGTGAGTGGGGTCGGGGACCGCCTGGGCCGGGGCAGAGCGCCGAGGGGCACATCCGGAGGCGGGTCCGCGAAGGGGTAGGTGGGGTCCGAGGGCCGAACAGGGGTGTGTCCAAAAAGGCGGAGTCAAGATGAGGCTGGGACAGAAGTCCCGGGCCTCGAGGGGCAGCGTGGACGACTGTGCAGGTGGAGCAGAGGCCAGACCTAGTTGGGCTGGAAGCGCGGGGAAGAGGGGCTGTGAGTGGGGGACCTGGAGAGACGCGGTCCAGGCGGCTACTGCCCTGGGGGTGTGGACAGAGAGGGAAGGGGTGAAGGTGCAGGGGGGGGCTGGGACCCTGCATCTTGGGGCGTGG
>NW_005872481.1:0-49269 GCF_000147115.1 Myotis lucifugus
TGTTTATATGGTTTATGTGGTTTTCCATTCACAGTACGAAAGAACAATCTTTTAAAATAAAGTGGAAACTGCAAGTCAATTCAAGGGAAAGTATGTAAGTATCACTCAGGTGAAATAGACTTTGCAAAATCATGGAGATGGTATGAGGATGGCTGAAGACAGAAAACAATGCAGTAGCTAAAGGCTTCTGTGGACCAGTGTTCCCAGCTGACGGTGACAGTGAGCTGATGACCTGTCTGTCCACTGCTGCCCTCACAGCAGCATCCAAGACGTCAGAGGACCTCAGCACGGTCCGAAAACCTCACTTTGGGCTGAACTCTGGCTGGGCAACATCGATCCGATTATTTGAGATGCTGAGTGGAGCAGTCAATTCTTCAAAACACAGAACACATCTAAAAAGGGACTGCTCTGCAAAAGCCAAGATTCTGTGCTCTGACTCAGAAGGTGGAGACAAGGGCAGCAGATTGAAAGTTAGCTGCCCAAAAATGAGTCTTAGAAAAACTCACTTGACAGGGGCCGCACAGTTTCAGAAGCATAGCGACCACTGATGAGTTCTGCGCTGCACAGGGGCAAGGTCTACAAGCCTGCAGGTGCGAGAGAGGGGGCGGCACTGGGCCCGGGGCCTCACTTAGCACAGACACCCTGGCCCAGGGACCTGGCGTGGATGCCCTGAGGCTCCCCTAACACTGGGCTGCGCTGGAGTCAGGTCCAGAGGCCGAGACAACTGGTCTCCTTTGAAGTCAGAATCCAGGTTGGCTGCTTTAAGCTTGGCTTGGAATTTGGGTCAGGAGGAGGGGTCCACTGAGGGTCATCTGGCCTTTAGCTACTGTTTTTCTGTTTGTTTTTTGAATTTCAGACATGAAGGCAGGTACATTGTGAAGACACTGATGGATTAGAAATCCCCAGCGTCTGAGAAAGGGAGGGGCTAGAGAGAAGCAGGTTTGATGTCAGAGCAGGTCCAGAACCTCAGACGTTTATAGAAAGCCAGGCGGGATGATGGAGACTTGGCCTTGTCCTCGCTCCCACTTCTGCAAAAGCGACTCTTTTTGCGCCGAGTTGCTAAATTGTGATCCCCAGGATAACCCAAGAGAGGAAGGAAAAACAAAACAAAACAGCAAATAAATGAAATGAATAACAAATGACTGCCTTAGCTAAATGTTCTTGGGAAATCAGAGTCCTGTCCTGCCCAGGAGAGTTGGAAACAATACCCACAGCACAATCAGAATCAGGACTCGGTGAACCATTCTGCTCTGACCCCACTTAATTAATTTAGTGGCGTCCTGTGCCAGGCTTTACTTAGCACGTGAGGAACATTCAATATTGCTCTAGGAGCCGCTGCCTTAGACTATTTTTCAATGTCAATGTGTTAACTATTAAATAAGAATGTTTACTAGTTTAGGACCCGGTTTTTCTTACTCCTCCGCCCTAATGACAAGCTCCCTGGCAACTTGGCTCACACACAACTAACTCCTGCTCCTGTTCAAACACCTTGGGACACTTCCTGGTGTGCTTCTGGCTGCTGCAACGGGACAGTCCACCTAAACTGCTCACTAATAGTCCTTGTGCATCTCAAACAGCCTCTTATGGAAGGATGAGTTTGAAATTCCTCTTTTTCAGACCAAAACACTGTCAACATCAAGAATTATTCCCATTTAGATCCCTACACATCCTCTACTGCAAGCCTACACTTCATGACCTTTAAATTATGGAGTCTTATCAGAGCAGACAATTGGCCTAAGTTCCTGAACATGTCATGTACATGAGCATAGCTGACTTACCTGATTTCTGACTTAGGATTCAAGTTCATAGCAGGTCCACTGTTATTTCTCTCTCCACAGCACCACCTGGTGGCCACAGCTCACACCACAGGAGAAGGAACCTACTACCAGTGATGGTGAACCTTTTGAACTCCGTGTGTCAGCATTTTGAAAAACCCTAACTTAACTCTGGTGCCGTGTCACATTTAGAAATTTTTTGATATTTGCAACCATAGTAAAACAAAGACTTATATTTTTGATATTTATTTTATATATTTAAATGCCATTTAACAAAGAAAATCAACCAAAAAATGAGTTCGCGTATCATAGGTTCGCCATCACTGCACTATGCAATGCTGGTGCCCCAGGATTGGTCAGCACCTTCAGGGACCAAAGCAGCTTCAACTGCAGGCAGTGCTCACAGTGGTTAAGAGTTCAGGCTCCGTAATCTGTCAGACCCGGGTTCAGATCCAGCCCCACCCCTTATTCTCTGGGCAAGTGCTTATCCTTGTCAAGCCTCACTTTCCCAGCACTGAAAATGGGATAGGAATCGTACCTGCCTCACATGGCAGTTGGAACTAAAGGAGAGACATAAAGTGTGAAACTAGCTAAAGGGTGCTGAGCCCAGAAAGAGCCCCCATTACATGGCTGCCGTTACTAATATCTACCACTGACCTGCTCATTCATGGATCAAAACAGTTGTTTCTTTTTTTAATTTTTATTTTATTGCTTAAAGCCGTGGTCGGCAAACCACTGCTCACGAGCCACACGCAGCTCCCTGCCCCCCACCCCGAGTGTGGCTCTTCCACAAAACACCACGTGTGGGCATGCATGTACAGTGCGATTGAGACTTTGTGGCCCATGCACAGAAGTCGGTATTTTGTGGAAGAGCTGGTATTTTGTGGAAGAGCCACACTCAAGGAGCCAAAGAGCAGCATGTGGCTCTTGAGCTGCGGCCTGCAGAGCCGCAGTTTGCCGACCACTGGCTTAAAGTATTACAAAGAGTAGTACATATGCTTCCTTTTTTACCCATTGACCTTCCCCTGGCCTCCCCTAGCCCCGGTATCTTGAGCCCATTGGTTATGCTTATATTCATGCATACAAGTCCTTAGGTTGATCCCTTACCTCCCCCACCAACCCTCCCCAGCCTTCCCGCTGTAGTTTGACAGTCTGTTCCATGCTGCTCTGCCTCTGCATCTATTTTTGTTCACCAGTTTATAATGTTCTTTATTATCCATAAATGAGTGAGATCATGTGGTTTTTTTCTTTCATGGACTGGCTTATTTCACTTAGCATAATGTTCTCCATTTCCATCCATACTGTTGCAAATGGAAAGAACTCCTTTTTTACAGCAGCATAGTATTCCTTTGTGTAGATGTACTGCAGTTTTCTAATCCATTCATCTGCTGATGGGAATTTAGGCTGTTTCTAAATCTTAGCTAAGGTAAATTGTGCTGCTATGAACATAGGGGTACATGTATCCTTTCTGATTGGTGTTTCTGGTTTCTTGGGATATATTCCTAGAAGTGGGATCACTGAATCAAATGGGGGTTCCATTTTTAACGTGTTGAGGAAACTCCATACTGTTCTCTACATTGGCTGCACCAGTCTGCATTCCCACCAGCAGTGCAAGAGGGTTCCTTTTTCTCCACATCCTCGCCAGCATTTGTCGTTTGTTGAATTGTTGATGATAGCCAGCCTGACAGGTGTGAGATGGTACCTCATCGTCATTTCGATTTGCATCTCTCATTTGATTAGTGACTTGGAACATGTTTTCATATGTCTCTTGGCTTTCTGAATGTCCCCTTCTGAAAAGTGTCTATTCAGGTCCTTTGTCCACTTTTGATTGGATTATTTATCATCCTTTTGTTAAGTTGTATGAGTTCCCTGTAGATGTTGGAGATTAAACCATTATCGGTGATAACATTGGCAAACATGTTCTCCCATGCAGTGGGCTTTCTTGTTGTTCTATTGATAGTTTTCTGTGTTTATTTGCTGTGCAGAAGCTTTTTATTTTGATAGTCCCATTTTTTATTTTCTCTTTAGTTTCCATTGCCCTAGGAGCTGTATCGGTAAAGATATTGCTACCACAAGTGTCTGCTATTTTGCTGCCTATTTCTTCTTCTAAGATTTTTATGGTTTCCTATCTTAAAGTCCTTTATCCATTTTGAGTTTATTTTTGTGTATGGTGTAAGTTGGTGGCCTAGTTTCTTGTTTTTTGCAAGTATCTGTCCAGTTTCCCCAAAACCATTTATTGAAGAGACTCTCTTATCTCCATTGTATGCTCTTGACTCCTTTGTCAAACATACTGGCTTGTGTTGACTTGTGTTGATTTCTGGGTTCTCTGTTCTCTATATGTTTGTTCTGGTGCCAGTACCAGGCAGTTTTGAGAACAGTGGTTTTGTAGTATAGCTTGCTATCTTGTATTGGGATCCCTCCTACATTGTTCTCTCTCAAGATCGCTGCAGCTATTCGGGGTCTTTTTATTCCAGATGAATTTTTGGAGAGTTTGTTCTAGATCATTGAAGTATGCCATTGGTATTTTAATGGGGATTGCATTGAATTTATAGATTGCTTTGGGTAGTATGGGCATTTTAATGATGTTGATTCTACCAATCCAAGAACATGGTATATTCTTCCATTTGTTCATGTCTTCCTCGATCTCTTTTTTTTCAATGTTGTGTAGTTTTCTAAGTACAGGTCTTTTATGTCCTCAGTTAAGTTTATTCCTAAGTATCTTAATTTTTTTGGTGCACTGGTAAATGGGATTGTTTTTTTCACTTCTCTTTCTGTGAGTTCATTATTAGTGTATAAAAAGGCCATAGATTCCTGGGTGTAAACTTTATATCCTGCTACTTTGCCAAATTCACTTATTAGGTCAGTAGTTTTTTAATGGAGTCTTTGGGATTTTTTATGTATAGTAACATGTCATCTGCTAATAAGGACAGTTTTACTTCTTCTTTTCCAATTGGATGCCTTTTACTTCCTCTTCTTGTCTGATCACTATGGCTAGCACTTCCAGTACTATTTCAAACAGGAGTGGTGAGAGTGGGCATCCCTGTCTTCTTCCCGTTTATCGGGGAAACGAGTTTAGTTTTTGCCCATTGATTTTGATGTTGGCTGCAGGTGTGTCATTTAAGGCTTTTATTATGTTGAGGCATGGTCCCTCTATTCCCACTTTGCTGAAAGTCTTTATCAAGAAAGGGTGTTGGATTTTGTCAAATGCATTTTCTGCATCGATTGATAAGATTATGTGATTTTCGTCTCTCGGTTTGTTTATGTGATGTATCACATTTCTTGATTTGCAGATATTGTACCATCCTTGCATTCCCGGAATAAATCCAACTTCGTCGTGGTGTATGATCTTTATAATGTAATGCTCAATTCGATTTGCTAGAATTTTGTTGAGGATTTTAGCATCTATGTTCATCAAGGATATTGGCCTGTAGTTCTCTTTTTTGTGGTGTCTTTATCAGGTTTTGGAATTAGGGTAATGCTGGCTTCATAGGAAGAGCTTGGAAGTGTGCCTTCCTCTTGAATTTTTTGAAACAGTCTGTAGGTTTAAGTTCTTCTTTGAATGCTTGGTAGAAGTCCCTTGTAAAGCCATCTTGACCAGGGCTTTTGTTTGCTGGAAGATTTTTGCTCACTGCTTCAATTTCTTCGGTAGTCATCGGCCTATTCAGGTTTTTTTTATTCTTCTTGATTGAGTTTTGGGAGCTCGTATTTTTCGAAGAATATGTCTATTTCATCTAGGTAGTCCACTTTATTGGAATAGAGTTGTTCATAGTACTTTTTCATTATCCTTTGTATTTCTGTGGGATTGGTTGTTACATCGCCTCTTTCATTTCTAATTTTATTTGGGCCCTCTCTCTTTGCTTCTTGGTGAGCCTGGCTAGAGGTTCATCAATCTTGTTTCTCCTTTCAAAGAACCAGCTTTTGGTTTTGCTGACCTTTATTATTGTTTTTTTGGTCTTTATGTCATTTATCTCCATGCTGATCTTTATTATTTCCTTCCTTCTGCTTACACTGGGATTTTCTTGTTGCTCTCTTTCTAATTCTTTGAGTTGTAGGGTTAGACAATTTATTACCATTTTTTCTTGGTTTTTTTTTTTTTGAGATAGGCCTGCAAAGCTATGAACTTCCATCTCAAGAGGTTGTGTTTTCATTGTCATTTGTTGCCATGATGCTTTTTATTTCTTCTTTGATCTCTTTGGTAACCCAATCATTATTTAAAAGTATGCTATTTAGCCTCCAGGTGTTTTAATTTTATTGTTTTTATTGTAATTGATTTCCAGTTTTTGCCATTGTGATCTGAGAAGATGTTTAATATGATTTCTATCTTCTTGAATTTGAAAAAAACTTTACCTGTCCCCCAGTACATGGTCTATCTTTGAAAATGACCCATGTGCACTTGAGAAGAATGTATATTCTGTGGCTTTGGGGTGGAATGTTCTGAAGATGTCAATTCCATCTGATCTAGTGAGTCATTTAGGATTGCTGTTTCTTTGCTGACTTTTTGTTTAGGGGATTTGTCCAGTGGTGTTAGTGGGGTATTAAGTCCCCTACTATGACTGTATTGCTGTTAATCTCTCCCTTGATAGCCTCCAGAATTTTTGTTATGTACTTGGGTGCTCCTGTATTGGGAGCCTATTTGTTTACCCGAGTTATATCTTCTTGTTGAATTGCTCCCTTTAGTATTATGAGGTGGCCTTCCTTATCTCTTGTTATGGCCTTCACTTTGAGATCTAATTTGTCAGATATAAGTATTGCTACCCCAGATTTTTTTCATTTCCGTTCGCCTGAAAAACCTTTTTCCAACCTTTCACCATCAGTCTGTGTGAGTTCTTTGTTCTAAGATGAGTTTCCTGTGGACAGGAGATATATGGGTCATGTTTTCTTATCCACTTAACTCCTCTATGTCTTTTTTGGGGCATTTGATCCAATTACATTTAAAGTGATTATTGATAGGTACCTGTTTGTCACCATTTTTATTCTTTATGCCTGTGTTCCTTCTTCCCTTCCTATTTCTTCTTTTTATAGCAGACCCTTTCGCATTTCTTGCATTGTTGGTTTGGGGGTAATAAACTCCCTTAGTCCTTTTTTGTCTGGGAAGATCTTGATTTCACCCTCAATTTTAATCGATAGCCTTGCTGGATACAGTATTCTTGGATTCAGACCCTTTCTTTGCATGACATTGTATATTTCATTCCATTCCCTTCTGGCCTGATGTGTTTCTGTTGAGAAATCAGTCAATAGTCTGATGGCAGATCCTTTGTAGGTAACTTTCTGTCTCTCTCTGGCAGCCTTTAAGATTCTTACTTTGTAATTGGTGTTTGCCAATTTAATTATAAAGTGTCTTGTTATCAATATTTTGGGGTTCATCTTGTTTGGGACTCTGTGAGCTTTTTGGACCGTATGAGCTTTTTCTTCCTGATATCAGGGAAGTTTTCTGTCATTATTTCTTCAAACAGATTTTCTATTCCTTGTTCAGTTTCCTCTTCTTCTGGCACCCCTATTATGCGGATGTGGTTTCATTTCATGTTGTCCCAAAGTTCCCTTAGGCTCTCGTCCTGTTTTTTAAGTTTCTTTTCTAGATGCTGCTCTTGTGTATTTTTCCTACCTTGTCTTCTAGCTCACTGATGTGGTCCTCTGCTTCTTCTAGTCTACTGTTGATGTTTCTATTGAGTTCTTTATTGCAGTGATGTCATTGTTTCATTTCTTCTTCATTTCTTCTTGGTTTCTACGCATATTATTGAATGTGTCTTCCATCCTTTTCAGTGACCTCATGACCACTTCTCTGAATGCTTTCTCTGTCATATTGCTTGCCTCCATTTCCTTTCCTTCCTTTTCTGGTGATTCCTCCTTTCTTTTGTATGCGGGCTGTTTCTTTGTCTCCCCTGATCTCTCCTCTCAGGGTTTCTGGTTATGTAGCTCTCTGTCTCCTGTGCTGAATTTCTTTAGGCAATGCCAGCTGTATTTCTTTGCCAGTTCTGGGTGAGTGCTCTTTGATTCAGCTGTTCCTTCTGCTCTGTGAGAAGGCACAGTGCTTGTCCGTGAGTTCGCGCATTTGTCTCCCCCTGAGAAGACCTGCCAGGTGCTCCTGGTCAGAGAGGTTGGAGTTCTTCCATTCCTAGATTTGCAGCTGAGATAACTGGTCTCTGGACGTCTTGGTTTTAAGGTCCTAGGAGGCATCCGAGATCTCCCCAGTTGAAGGTAAGGCTGGGGTTCTGATCACAGTCAGTCTCTGATCACAGCCATCTCCCCTTAAAGATGACGTGACCTCTGCGGAGAGCCAGCTACTCCAGAAGTGATTTCAGCTGCAGTAGAGTCTGCCCAATCATGGGTGGCCAGTCCGCCAGTCCACAACAGTCCCTTGGAGTATAGCTGTCCCTCGCTCACAAATGCTGACACTCCCTACACATCCATGCACTCTCCTTTTGTTCTCTCACTCTCACACTATCTCGCAGCCTGCAGTTCTGTCTGCAGCCATCTTACTTCTCCTATTTTTTGTTGTTGTTTTTTTAATCCTCACCTGAGGTTATTTTTTTCAGAGAGAGTGGAAGGGAGGTGCAGAGTCAGAGAGAAAAATATCTATGTGAGAGAGACATTGATTGGGTGCCACGCACAAACCTCGACCGGGCCAGGCATTGAGCCTGCAACCCAGGTATTTGCCCTTGACCAGAATCAAACCCTGGACTCTCTGATATGAGAGATGATGCTCTAACCACTGAGAAAAACCAGCCTGGGCAGTCAAGCAGCTTTTCTCTGAAAGTTTTGCTAAGTAATTAGGCTGATTATCAGTTAATTAAGTCAACTGAGACAATAACAGAAGGGAAGGTGTGAGTGTAAAAAAATTCTGTATCCTGTATGTAAACCAGAGGCAACAGAGACCTCTAGATAAATATTAATAAGTTTATTATCATTTCCCTGCATGTGAGGGTTTTACCTAATTCACCTCCTGTAAAGACTTGGAATGCAAGCATTAGTCCCCAAACACTAGTATGGGTGCATGTACACATTGTGTTTTTTGAGTTTTGAGGGACACACCAGGTCCTGAAGTGGTGAATGTCATCCAGAAAGGCATGTGTAGAGGTCACACTCAAGAGGCGGCTTGTCATGGGCCCTGGTGCTGCCACAGCTGCCCCTGAGAGGGCATGAGTCTCAGGCCTGGGTTGGTCTTCAGGAAGTCCTGGTGTCCTTCATAAATTTGAAATTCTCAGGGTGCACGTTTGGCAGGTTTTTAGGTAAGTCATGTAGAACATGATATTTAACAGTAAATTGAAAACTTAGTCATGTTTAAGGCAAGTAAGATGCACTTTCCCCCTTTCCCAAACCTTATCATCTCTGAAATAGGATGCAGCTTTGAGCCTATCTCACAGTCACTGTGGCCAGCTGGCAACTGTGACAAAATCGTCACTGCCACAACCCATTTATCTTCTTCTTATGTGAGCACCCTTGTCTGACAGCCTCTTAGATTCGATGAAATACGTACAGCACATGCAACTAGAAATCCACTTCAAAAGCTCTGGCAATTCCACATGACAACCCTGAATGATGAGGTGCAGTGCTCCCCATGGTGGCAGGGCTCAAGGCCAGATCAGGTCAGAGAAGAAAACCAGACCCGCTTGTCAAAGTGACAGGAAGATCAGAGCCACAGGAGGCCTCGCTGAAGACCTGGCAGCTGTCCCTCACGTGTTAAATGCACCGCGGATCTCCCTACAGAAGTGGCCTATTGTAGGCCTGGGGGGAACATTGGCTGTGGAGCTTGTCTCTGCGGTAACTGTGTGGATATCAGCTCTGGATATTCGAGTCCCTACCACAGTGTCCATGATTTGTGAGGCTCCTCATGCTAAAGGACCTGAATTGTTCTGGGAGAAAGTGCAGCCACACTGACGGGGGTTTATATTTCCTACTTGGGTGTTCACATACCAAAGGAGACAGATGTGGTGTATGGAGTATGCCCCCTTCAGGCTCCTACACACACATGTGCGCGTGCACACACACACACACACACACACACGTGTACACACCTAGCATGCAGTCTCCTTGGTTCTCCCATCCCTGAGGGACACCTGAGATGCTCCCCTTTACTTCCCGCCTGCAGCCAGGTAAGCCCTTCCTACCTTTTCCCCGGAGCCCCCTGCAGGTGTCTTGCTCTTCTGTCCCCTTTGAGCAGCATGGGGTGGCCTCGAGGAGCTCCAGCTGTGATTGAAGAGGCTGAGAAGTACTGGGCGAGGCCTGGTCTGAGGACCCCAGTGGCCAGGGAGGCCTCTCTGGGGTTGACTTTGGTCGTTCTCTGGAACCCCCTTTCTTTAGTTTGATGAGTTTGACTAAGGCTTTGGCTCCAATCCAGTGCTTTTTCCTGTAAGAAGTAGGTTTTTAGGACACAGCCAACCCTCACTGCCCCTCCAGCAGGTGTCTGGGTGCCCTACTCGAGCTGGGATTTCAATCACCAGCCTGAGAAGGTGGCGCTTAATCTGGTTCAGAATGAGGGTGCTCTTTGCCATCATCACGATCATCCCAAGTGGGGCTCAGGAGGTGGCACACAATGTGCAGTTAATTTGCACAGACCCAGGGGTGGTAGAAGCCTTCATAATGGCAGGAACCCACACTAGCCCCTCGGGAAAACAGAACTTCAAACGCAGCTCTCGGCTCTTGATTACTGTGCCAAGTGCTGGAAGTGGTGCTGTGCTGACCTAATCATGCTGGTTGGCAAAATTCCACCAAAACGCCATTTTCAGAAAGTCAGGGACCTCCTCATTTTCTGCTAGGTGTAACAATACATGAAATTGGCTGGCATACTCTGCCCATTCTCGTCATTGAGGAATCGGGGTGAGGGGAAGAGGGCAGGAGAGTGGGCAGTTTGAATGAAAAACAGTGAGCCCTGGGTGGTCTTGCCTGGTGGTTGAAGCTTTGGCCTGAGCACTGATGGGTGGTGGGTTTGATCTCCCAATAAGGGCACATACCTGGGTTGCAGGTTTGATCCCTGGCCCCGGTCAAGGTGTATGCAGATGGAAACCAAATGATGTGTCTCTCTCACATAGATGTCTCTCTCTCTCTCTCTCTCTCTCTCTCTCTCTCTCTCTCTCTCTCTCTCCTTCCTTCCCTCCCTCCCTCCCTCTGCCCCTCTCCCTTCCTCCTTCCCTTCCTCCCTCCCTACTACTCTCTCTAAGGGAAAAATATCCTCGGGTGAGGATTGGAAAAATAAGTAAATAAATGAAAAAGGTAATTCATTGCAACTAACAGGAAATGAAGCATTCTAATGTAACAAGGACCACAGCTGGGTTCTGGTCCTGGCTCTGCCACAAAACAGCACTGTGCTTACACAAGCCACTCAATTTCCTCATCGGTGCCTCAATTTCCCTGTCAACAGAAGGGTCAGGTGGAGGTTCTGAAATTCTGTGGTTTCTACAGAGAGGCCATGTGATTTGACCTCAAGGTTGGGACAGGACATTGGGAAGGCCCTGCTCCTGGGCTCAGGCCCGGGCCCAGGGGGAGCCCTGCTGGATGGAGGCCAGCAGTCTCGGGGACCGTGCTGACCCACCACCAGGGCTGCTGCTCTCTGGGGAAGGGAATGTGTTTCTGAACCTGCTCTGGGGGGTCCAGTGAACCCAGAGGAATGGAGGGTAGAACAAAAGTTTCCTGTGCTTGAAGACAGGGGTGCTTGTCCAGGCGTCTGCCCCAAGCTTCCTTCCCAAAACAGAAACATGATTCTAGGTCCCGCAAACTTGAGACAAAGCCTGATATGCCTGCTTTAGTGGCTCTAAAAGCACAGACTCTGCCCTTAAACAGACTCCTGGCCAGATGGCATTCACCATGCCTTATAGGATAACCCTGAGTACCGAGGGTGGGACTGAAAGAAACTCCAAATTCTTTCCATGCTGGGAGGGACCTGCACACGGAGCAGCTGCCATAGAGCAGAAGGTACAGGCCCAACAAACTGGCCACTGCTCTAGATGCTACTGCTTCCCCTACTCTTGAAAAAGCAAGCTTTCTGTCCTGTGTGTAAGCTACTGACGCTTAAATCAACTCACTTCTTTGGCGCTGGATCATGGAACTTGTGCTGAGCCATGCTTTTTTCTTCCAGTTTTTCATTTTGTCTCTGTAAGGGGTTTAATTTGTCTCTAACAGAGGAGAGAGAAAAACAGTCTGTTTTTAAAAACACATAAATTGACTCATGACCCCGCCTGGGACCTGGCCCAGGAACCAGTGTGTTTCTGGGACTCAGACATCAAGGTGCTCATGACCACCATGACCCCTGAGTTGGGAATATGGGGTTGGAAGCATGTGACATGGGTCCAGGAGCCTAACACATCGAGGAGACGGCTGAACACCTAGGGTCAGGTCACCTCAGGAGAGAGACCCGACCCCGAACCATCTGACACTCCAGCTGGGAACCCCGAGGGTCTGGCCAGGTCAGCTCAGGACGTTGGGCACTCGGGTCAGACCCAGGACTAGGCTAGCTCCTGCAGGTGCAGACCAACGATAGCTTTAGTGGTGGGAGGGGTCTGTCCTTGGTGACTTAGGTGGGCATCAGGTTAAAAAGGTCAGTTTAGCAAAGTCAGAGCTCCGACCTGGACCCACTCCAATGTTGGGCTTCTGCTAACACTTCTAGTGAAGCAAACTCAAAGCCTTTTGGGAGCCAGACAGAGAAGATAAGGAGCAAACAGCCTGGGAGGACTTGAGAGAGGAGTGGAGTCTGCGGCGAGGCTGAGCGCTTGGTACCACGTGGGACCTAATGCGTGGCCTGCAAACGAATGCCGCTCTCCATGTGGCGGAGCTTCTGACTGTTTTTCCCGAAGGATCCAGACTCCCCGGCTCTGAAGCAAATTCTCTTAATTCCTAAATGTGGGAAGTCAGTTCACATTTTTAAAAACACTGAAAGGACCAGAGAGGCACCTCTTAAACCTTGGGCTGCCAGAGGGCACCCCTGCTCCTGGGAGAGGGAGCCTGGCCTTCCTGAAACTGATGGCATGGCATGCTTTCCTGTTGTCTGTCTAGGACAGTGACGGCGAACCTATGACACGCATGTCAGAGGTGACACGCAAACTCATTTTTTTGGTTGATTTTTCTTTGTTAAATGGCATTTAAATATGTGAAATAAATATCAAAAATATAAGTCTTTGTTTTACTATGTTTGCAAATATCAAAAAATTTCTATATGTGACACAGCACCGGAGTTAAGTTAGGGTTTTTCAAAATGCTGACACGCCGAGCTCTAAAGGTTCGCCATCACTGGTCCAGGAGCCATGCACGCAGTGCTCGCTATAAAGCGCCCCCCACTGGGTTGCCAGCGCCTGTCCAGTTCCTGCTTCTCCTCAACCATGTGGCCTTGATAGCTCAGACCCCTGCTTTCCCTGCTGGAAAATGAGTCCTCGGCATCCAGAGAGCTGCTCAGGCTCCTTCATTCAAGAAGGTGCCCAGCTCCCCATGCCCCAATACAAGGGCTTTTCTGTGAGTTCACGGCAAAGTGAGCGTCCGTGAGAAGTGATTGCTTGCAAACCACTGGGTCCCTGGCCATGGAACTGCTCTGCTCCCAGCACCCTCGGCTCGGCCTCTGTTCTTCTAGTCTGTGTTATTCTGTTCCCACAGCCGTCCCCCAGCCCCGCAAACTCATGGCCCAGCTATCCCAGGGCTGGGGATGACTCTGCTTAGAGCAGGCTCAGGAAGCCTGCCCACTCCCTGGCCTCCTGCAGACACTTTCTAATGCAAAACGGTCATCAGATCATCCCCAGGGTACTAGGCCCCACTCTTGTAGTTTGCACCTGCCCAACCTCTGCTGGTAATTTTTAGCAGCTGCGTTATAGAGAGCCCACTTCAGGCTACAAACTCTCATTTCCACCCCAAAAGTACAGTTTCCCATGTCAACCATCCTTGGTAGGTGTTGAGTTGCCTGTAGATGAGCATACGAATCCGGGAGAACAGTAAGCAGCATCATCACCCCAGGGAGCTGGGACAGTGCCCCGTGGTCACTGTGGCCATGTCCCTCTGTCCCACACAGGCCAGCCATTCCTGATCGCAAGGAAGGACAGTCCCAGCAGCACAGAACCGAGGGGTGCAGACCACCCTGGACCCACAAGATGCATCTCAGATGACTTGACTTCCAAACCACAAGGTTTCCAGCACCAAGGCTCTTCCTCCTGCCCTCATTTCTGGCAGCTTCCTAGGCCCTGTACACCAGCATCCCTTAATCACCCACTTCCCAGTGAATCCGACTCATTAGCCGGGCATGGCAGCCTTCCACGGCTAAGTGCTGCCTCCTGCCACTCCCTGCACCTTCCCTGCACCCACACCATGCCAAGCCCCACCTTCATGTTCAGCCCCTATCCCCCCCCCACACACACACACACTAGCTAGCCTTCTCCCCACCCGTGTCAGCAGCAGAACTCCAACTCCCATCACCACGCTTCCTTCTACCTCCATGCAGCTCCTCACATCTGTGTGCACACAGCTCTGCTCACATCCCATCACCCCTACTGGTTCCTGGAGACCAGGTAACTGGTTCTGTGCACTTTGCAGAGCCAGGCCTGTCGGCAAAGGCAATGTGGGCAGAGGGAGGACAGCCACTGTGCACCAACAACCCACTCTGCAACCCATTAAGGGAAAAACCGGCACAGAAAGGGCTCAGCCTGTGATCTGAAGTCCTTCCCTAGGAACTTCTCTTTATCACTATTGTACTTTTCAAAGTGAACTGGATTCCAAAAGCAGATTAAGAAGCGCCTGGCAGGGGGAAGTGTCTCTGAAAAGCCAACAAAGCCAACCACCCTTATTTGCAGAAATCTGGAACCATTCCCGGGATAACGAGAGAAGTATGTGCTGGTAAGATGGTCTGTCCTTTTGCCTGGGACACCAATGCGCCCAGGGGGTTTTCTGCTGCCCAGAATGGCGCGGTCTAGTCATGAAGCTGGAAGCCACGACCCCTCTGTTGATGGGCATCCGTCAGCCCACACCCCTCACACGTACTGCCGCTGCTCCTCCTGGTGCTGGTAGTTGTTCTCCACGTCCTCCTGGTGAAGCCTCTGGTTCTTCTCTGTCAAGCTTTGGATTTGGCTCTGCAGGTGACGGTTTTCTCCCTCCAAGTTGGCCTTGAGGTGGGAGAGCAGCTAAAACACAGATGGACAATGTCTCAAACACCACACGCTCCCGTGATTCCACTGCTGGGAATTTACTTCCAAAAGGAGAAAAAGGTCACATGCACAAAGATGTTCATTTTGGTATTATCTACGTCAGCTGGCATGACCAATACGGCCAGTGCTATGGGGATGGCCAAGACTTCTGCCACTGCACCATTCAATCAGGCAGCCACTGGCCACATGTGGCTGCTGAGCACTGAAAATACAGCCAGTCTGAGCTGAGGTATAAGTGCAAAATATATAATAGGTTCTGAGGACTTAATAACAATTAAAAATAATGTAAAGTATCTCATTAATAAGCTGCCCGGTGTGTGTGGCTCAGTAGGTTGAGTGTCCCATTCACCAAGAAATCACCGGTGTAATTCCTGATCTACTAATTATGTTAGGCTTTCCAGGCCGACAGTGGTTTCTGTTGCAACTGTTCAACACTTATTACAGCAGGAAAGCATGGGTGTGGCTGTTTAAAAAAAACAAACCAAAAATCTTTACTCGTGACGCCAACATTTACATTTCATGTCACTTTCACTTGCCCCCAAATATTATCCTACTTTTGATTTTCCCCAACCATTCAAAACTGTGAAAGCTATTCTTGGTTCACAGCCGTACACAAACAGGTGTGAAGCTGGACCTGAATTTTGGGCTGAGGCTGGCCAGCTCCTGCTCTAGAATATCATCACGTTTGGTGTAGCAGGAAGTCCCAAGCTTTGGCTTCAGACAAACGGGGTTCCAACCCGCTACTTCAGAGGGACAAGGATGGGAACCCCAGCTCACAAGATCATTGCGAGAATTAAATGAGATGACACAGAGAGCAGAGTGCTCAGCCAAGAGGATGGAGATAAAACGGTATTTGGAAGCTTCCATGCACTGCCCCGACCCTGCAAAAAGCAAAGATCAGGTGAAAGGTGTTCTGTAGCACACCCCTGCCAGTCCTCGTGTTCGTCCCAGTCAATTGCCTCTGGCTTCCTCTCTGCCTCTGTGTGACATTCACACACACCCTTTGAGCAGAGATGCCAGTGAGGACCCATTCCCACCTGGTTAAGCTCAAGGTGTCAGCCCAGAGAGCAGGCCCACCCAGGGTCCTGGAGCCCTCCAGCCCAGGCCTCACCTGGCAGTGGTTGTCCAGCTCGGTCAGCGAGATGTCCCTGCTCTGGAGCTCCTCCCTCAGCCAGTTGCACTGGTTCCGCCAGCAGTTCACCTCCAGCTGGGTGTCGTTGAGGGAGGTTTGCAGCTTCTTGTTGTGCATCTGCAGCTCCTCCTGCTCCCCCTTCAGCTCCTCATACTGGCCCTGCCAGCGGTTCACCTCCTGCTGGGTGTCCTTCAGGGTGGTTTGCAGCTCCTGGTTTTCTGTGAGCAGCTCCTTGGTGTGGGTCTGCAGCTCTTTGGTGTGGGCGTACAGCGCCTCTTGCTCAGCCTTCAGCCCCTCGTACTGGCCCTGCCAGTGGTTCACTTCACGCTGCGTGTCCTTCAGGGACATTTTTAGCTCCTTGTAGTCTGTGAGCAGCTCCTTGCAGTCTCTGCACAGCTCCTTGTTGTCTGTGAGCAGCTCCTTTTTGTCTGTGAGCAGCTCCTTGACGTGGGTCTGCAGCTCCTTGGTGACTGTGTACATCTTCTCTTGCTCCCCTTTAAGCTCCTCGTACTGGGCCTGCCAGTGGTTCACTTCACACTGCATGTCCTTCAGGGACATTTGTAGCTCCTTGTAGTCTGTGCGCAGCTCCTTGTAGTCCGTGCGCAGCTCCTCGTTGTCTGTGAGCAGCTCCTTGTTGTCTGTGAGCAGCTCCTCATTGTAGGTGAGCAGCTCCTTGTTGTCTGTGAGCAGCTCCTCCTTGTCTGTGCGCAGCTCCTCGTTGTCTGTGCGCAGCGCTTTGTTGTCTGTGAGCAGCTCCCTGTTGTCTGTGAGCAGCTCATTGACCTGGGTCTGCAGTTTCTTGGTGACTGTGTACATCTCCTCTTGCTCCCCTTTCAGCTCCTCGTACCGGGCCTGCCAGTGGTTCACTTCCCGCTGTGTGTTCTTCAGGGACATTTGTAGCTCCTTGTAGTCTGTGAGCAGCTCCTTGTAGTCTGTGAGCAGCTCCTTGTTGTCTGTGAGCAGCTCCTCATTGTCTGTGCGCAGCTCCTCGTTGTCTGTGAGCAGCTCCTTGATGTCTGTGCACAGCTCCTTGTTGTCTGTGAGCAGCTCCTTGTTGTCTGTACGCAGCTCCTTGTTGTCTGTGAGCAGCTCCTCATTGTCTGTGAGCAGCTTCTCGTTGTCTGTGAGCAGCTCCTTGTTGTCTGTGAGCAGCTCCTTGTTGTCTGTGAGCAGCTCCTTGTTGTCTGTGAGCAGTTCCTTGTTGTCTGTGAGCAGCTCATTGACCTGGGTCTGCAGTTTCTTGGTGACTGTGTACATCTCCTCTTGCTCCCCTTTCAGCTTCTCGTACCGGGCCTTCCAGTGGTTCACCTCCAGCTGCAAATCATTCAGGGAGCTCTGAAGCTTCTTGCTGTGGGTCTTCAGCTCCTCCTGCTGCCCCTTCAGCCCCTCATACTGGGCCTGCCAGCGATACACCTCCAGCTGGGTGTCCTTCAGGGAGGTTTGAAGCTTTTTAGTGTGGGACATCAGCTCCTCCTGCTCCCCCTTCAGCTGCTGGTGCAGGAAATTGGCCCTGGGGTTGGAGAAACACAAGGCCATGGGCTGAGGCGCACTCACAGGCTCTGTCCCAGTTGTGCAACCTTAATTAAAACTGCAACCTCTCTGGGCCTCAATTTTTTTCATGTGTTAATGAATGGTTGAACAAAATCAGCGGTTTTCAAACTGTGTTCATTGGGGTTCTAGGAGGCTACCCCAGGTGCCCCACTGCGTACTGGGGGAGAAGGACAGGCAGGCTCCGACACACTACAACAGAGCATCCCTATAAAAGTCCTTTCTACGTGAGGCTTTGGCACATCTGCCTACTTGGAAAAAAGGTTCTTTGATTCAAACATTTAAACACTGAATCAGAACATTTCTGCTCTAAGACTCTATGTCTATATCCAGCTCTTCTCCCCAATTCCAAGCCCCTTTCTAATTGCAACTACTGAGATACACAAAATAGAAGATTCTGGAGTGTTACCTAAATCCACTTAAATTATTGTCATCATCATCATCATCATCACCCAACTGGGATTCCTTGGGGAAGATTTATACCGAAAAAGCTCATAGGACCAGAGGCTCATGGACTCAATGTGAACACAGGTGTGTGAAGTTTGGCCCACACAGCTTTTTAAAAACTTTTTGACATTTACTTATTTTGTTCTATTCTTTTTCATTTTAAAGTGTGTATGGTTTTATTAATTAACGTCTCTCCAATAAAGTCAACTAAAAAAATAAAATAACATCAAGAAGAAACAGAACAAGATACAAAGATTCTCCATTGTAGACCTATGAATACTCGCAGGTTAGATTTAAGGGTCCCCGGCCTCAAATATGTTTCCAGGTCCTCCCAGTCCTCTGTCCCGCCCAAAAAAGCAGATTAATAAAAAACACAAACAAAACAAAAAAATAATTAGTGTATCAGCATTCCAAAATTTTAAGGTACCCATCAACATTCAGATATCTTCTTCTCAGGAAAGAAAAAAAAAAAAAAGAAAGCATAAAGAAGGAAGACCTGGCAGTCCATCCTGCCTCCCAGCTGACAGCCTCTAGCTGGGTGTATTCTCCACCAGGGCCTGGTCTATCGCTGACTCTCCTTCCCCACCTGCTGGACCTGCCCGGCCACTGCAGGCAGCTGAGTTTACAGCCCCACAGCACATGTTAAATCAGGGCTGTGGGAAGGAAGGCTTCATGTGGTCATGCCTCTGGGTTGAGGCAAGACTTGGATTCGAATCCTGCCTGTGTCACGAACTAGGAGCATTGACCTTGAACAAGTTATTTAATCTCCCTGAGCCTGTTTCCTCCTCTGTTGCTGTGGATTTCTTAAAGGAAAACAATAGCTAAGTCAATTCTCGTGATTCACAGTATAATGTTCTACCCAACCACGCGAACCCTGAATGAGTGAGTACTGAACCTATTCCCACCGGTTCCTGGGAGTCTCTGGTCACATTTTGTCAGCTCATTAAGACGTAAAGACGCCTCGTGTAATACACTCAGAGCCAACAGCACCATACCTGGGCCCAAATGACCCTTGTGTGCCACTCGAATATTCCCCATGAGGCCCAAGTGCAGCATTGCACTTGGGAACACTAGACAGCACTTCAGCACTCCATTTTGGGACCATTTCAAATGGCGAAATCGCCACCGAAGCGCAGAAAACAGAACACCATGGCACTCAGTGGCCCATGAAGAGGACGCTGGTTGGTGAGAACTGAAACACAGCTGGGGTCAAAGGCCTTGTTCAACCTCAGCTGCAAATGTGCACATCAGGCGACTCCAGTATCTCCCACTCTGGGCACGTCCATGACAGGCCACGGGCACTGATTCGGGGGTCACCGGCACATTTCAGCCAGGAGGTGAATTCACAAATGGGAATGCATGGATGCTGAGGACCAAGCCTCTCTCCCTCACGGGATCACTGGTGTTAGAGGATGCAGGTGCCCCTGCCCAACAGTCATCAGCATCATAACTGTGGGAGGGAACGTTGTCCAAACCTAGACAATGCCCCAGCCCAGCTGCCAAGTTATTCGTTCCAGCCACCAGCTGGAGTCCCCTTTACCTCGTTACCCACCAGCTGCGTCCAGGGCAGGGTTGGTAAAAATGCACCATCACCAGGGGTCTCACTTGAGCTCAGCTCAGCGGGTGCTGAGTGAGTGGGTCAGACTGACATCCCAGCAGAGGCCCTGCAGGGGGCCTGGCGGTTACCTGTCCAGCTCTCGCTGCAGCCTCTGGTTCTCCTCTGCAGCCATGGCGCTCGTCCTCTGCTCCTGCTGCAGAGCCTCCTGCTCTGTGGTCAAGAGCATCCCCAGCTGATCCAGCGCCGCCTTATGTTGGATCTGGTCCTTGTAGCTGTTGAAGGGAAACATACCCACTAGGAATGGGCACCCAGGGAGACCTCAAAGCCTTGGTGAGCAGCTTCTCTCTGCAAGCTGAGGGAGAATGAGATGGACAGGGGATGGGGCTGGACAGAGAGAGGGATAGACACTGGGCCAGCTCGGGGGGTCCCCTGCAGCCCAGAAGCCAAGCCCTCTGCTCCCACTCGACATGTCTCCATGGTCTCTTCCATCCCTGTCAAAGCAGCCTCCCTCCTACATCCCACTGGGAACAAAACCACTGTTTTCTGGACTCCACACCCTTCTCAAAGAAACCACTGCACATACAGCATAATTCCACAGCCAATAACAGCTGATGCCCCTCACCGGGCCCTGGGTGAGCCAGGCAGCTTGGGGGCCAGAGGCTTGCCTGGTGAGGCCCAAGCAGCCATAATGGGCAGCTGCACACCCTGCTCCTCAAGGCACCCCCAGTCCAGCCCTTGCCCTCACCCTCCCTCAGCCTCCCCCTCAGTTTGGGCTTTTATTTCCTTCCTGTCTCAGTCTGCAGAGGGTCCCGCACAGCCTCTCTGGAGGGCAGCAGAGCACAAGAGGGAGCCCCTGACCAGCTCTAGGCTGTTCCTCCTCCTGCAGGAACCTTCACTGTTCAGGTGACTCAGGGGCCTTCCCAGGTCCAAGGTGGAGACTGAGTCATCACCATTCAATCTTCCCCAGGCAGGCAAATGCCTTTCCAGACCTCCTTCCTGAGGTGTCCACACCCAGAGACAGACTGACAGAGACCAACCAGGTTCCATGGTTTCAGCCCCTGCCCTCAGACCTCCATCCCACCCCCCACCATCCCATATCAGCTGTATTTGTACCATCTGCCTGGAGCCAAAACTTGTGCAGACTCAGACGCAGACTCAGATACCTTCTGGGCAGCTGTTGGAAGACAAACTTTCCTTCCTGTGGCCTTTAGCCACAAGTGGAGGCTGCCCAGACATGGGAAATGGAAGGTGGGGATGATGGCTCTGCTGGGCTTTCAGGGCGGTGATCTTTCTCATCCAGGTTTGACAAACAGGGCTATGGACCATTAGGGTCCCCACCTCCTGCTTCCCTGTTGTGTCTTGGAAAAGCACAGGATCAAGCATATCGCAACCATTAGTAACCACCCTCCTGCAGGGCAGAAACTGAGAGTCCTAATCCCCACTGAATCCCGGGTAGGAGGCTTGACACCCAGTGCATGTGCGCCAGGGGAACGAAGGAGTGAGTGTCCCAGTCACGTGTCAGGTGAAATGAATACAGAGCCCCCGGCCTGTGTTCCAGGCATCTCCACCTCCAACCTGCATCCTTGCTGCAGACACACCAAGGGCCTCCAGCTATCTGTCTAACCAGCAAAAACCATTGAGTCACACAGTAGGTCCATCAAGCAAGGAGTCATAGGCAGAACAATGAACTCCTCCCTCAGAGCAGTCAAATGCCACCTGCACAAACCTTCCTATGTGAACAGACATAAGAATATATCCACACGGTTATCATAGGGCATTGAGGGTAAGGCCCGCAGCACCTGGTGCGGGGTGGGCACCACGGGAGGCTCCCATCAGTAGTCAGCTGGGTGCATTCCCACCATGTTAGACAGCACCAGGCGCCCAGTGGGTGCTCACTAAGCATGTCGTGAACACAGGATGGGTGCGGAGGAGGCAGAGAAGGAGATGCTAAGAGGCAGAAGATACTCATTCTGGCGGGAAGAAACGAGAGTCTGATAGGAGCAGACGTCCCGGCACCCCCAAAGGAAGGGAATCTGGGTGGAGAAAGGGGTGGAAGGCTCTGGAGAGAGTCCACAGGAAGCACTGGGTGAGTGTTTAAATGAACGTCATCACCCCCAAGTTCATGCAGCAGCAGGCGCCCTCCACAGGCTCTGCAGGCTCAGCACCCTCCCTGGTCCCTGTGATGCCAAATCCCTGCACCTCACCTGCTCCTAGGGAAACCCCAGCCTTTGCCTATCATTTGCTGAGGCAGAGGCAAGGGAAGACCTCAGCAGGTATAACTCACAAGCACAGAAAGTGGACAGCTCCCTCCTGCGCTGCTCCAAGTGTGGGAGAGCCTCTCTTTAGCGCATCTCTCCCCTCCCCCCCCACACCTTGGAGTTCTCTGTACATCTCACTTTCCCCAGGCTCTGGGTCCCACTGCACCTGCTGGGGCCATTGCAATCAGGGATCTGCCTGGCTGGAGCTCAGCTGAAGTTGGCTGACTTACATGCACACAAAGCCCTGATTTTGAAAACATGCAAAGTTAAGATTTATGCATTTAAGGTACATCAATTTTACCTTTAAAAAGGTATATGGAGAGTCAGAGGTAAAGGTGACATGAGAATGGCAGAGGATTGGTAATGCTGCTGCAGGTGATGGGAACACGGGGTTTTCACTATACTATTCTGTACACGTCCATATATTCAAAAGTTTCCAAAATTAAAAGTAAAAAAAGAAAATCAGAAGCCCAGACTTGGAGACTTGGACAGGGAAAAGGCCTGGGGAGCTCGGTAAGGCACGCCCCTGAACATCGGCAGCTGTGGTGACTTCCCCTCCTTGTCCTTGGTTTGGAGAGAAAAGGAAGAGGGGGTAGGAATGCCCAGGGGAGCTGGGACGCCAATGCTGACACCTGGTTTCCCTGAGCCGGGATTAGTGGGCACACCCTTCTCCCCTGGGGGACCCTCCTGCCCCTCAGTCTCCAGCCGCACCAACTCCACATCGCTGAGAGTGATGGTGGATTTACTTCTCTTCACTGTGAAGCAGCGGGACAGAGGAAACATGAGGGACCAGAGTGAAGGAGGGACAGGAGCCCGGGGAGCCCGTCAGTCACCCCCAGCCGCAGGCACCCACCTGTCACTGAGAGCCTTGCTCACCAGCTCCAGGGTCCGACGCAGCAGTGTCTTATGGCGGCGGTACTTGTCCAGAAGGGCCTTGTGCTCCTTAGTCAGCTGCTCGTGGAGTGCGCCTAGGCTCGCGTGTTCCTGCTGCAGGGCCTGGTGGGCTGCCACCAGCTGCTGGTGCTGGAGCTGAGTGTCCTGCTCTGTGAGCGCAGTGTGCGAGGCGCTCTGGGAGCTCAGAGTGGAATTTTCCACCTGCTGGAGGGAGAAGGAAATGACGCCTCATCAGGTGCAGGTCCAGGGGGACCACAGACTCTGGATCCCCAGGTCCCCACACGCAGTGAGGGACCAACAGTGGGTCAAGTGCAGACACCAAAATAGCAGGACCCTCAGGAGAGGCAACACCCAGCCGTGCTGAGGACAGTTCTACCTGCACTCAAGGAACTGCTCTGGGAAGGCCCACAGCAGAAACGGACTGTCCCATGGGCCTAAGCTTAGTCCTGGGCCCCTCCCTGCACATGTGACCTTTCTTGGCAATTTTTGCCCTTTCTCTGGATAACCTCCTTGGGTACCCTCTCTGAATACTTTGAAAAGTGCATGGAAATTCAGTAAGGACACAGAGAACCTGAACAGCACTACCAACCCATTTCACCGATATTTACACAATACCCATCCAACCGCATTCAAAGCACCAGAGAGTTGACCGGGGAGGAACCGTCCTGACTCATTCTGAGGCCAGAATTACCCTGGTGTCCAGCTGCTTGTCCCGCTCCAGACCCTCAGGCTTCAGGGTGTCCAGAGACGTCTGCAGCCTCTGGTTCTCCAGCAACAGGTCCTGGCTTTCCCACTCGAGGGCGTGGACCCTCTCAGGGGCCGTCGTCAGGGCGCTGACCTCCATGGCCAGCTTCTCGATCTCCTCCTGCAGCCGATGCAGCTCCTGCTCCAGCTCCTGTGCCCGCAACACGTGCTCCTTCACCCGCACCTTCATGTGCTCCAGCTCCTGTGCCTGCGCTGCCTGCGCCTTCACCTGCTCCAGGTCCCGGCACAGCTGCCGCCGCTCCCACTCCATCATGGTCACTTTCCTTTTGGTGTCTGTCACCGTCTGGAGGAGGACTTTTTGCTCAGTCTTCCTGCCCTTCATGCGGGCCTTGCTGCCGGTCTGTGAACTGTCCCGCAGTGAATGCACCACTTTTTTCAGATCCTTGAACTGCAGGAAAACACAATGGAAACAACACAGGCATGATTTCGGTCCAAATGGAGGCCCAAATTGTAGGCCTGGAATGTCCATCTCATCATGGACCCAAAGGACGTCCTAACATTTCCCAAAGGCCTGATATGGACACAAGGTGAAGGGCATGGAGATCCCCACCCAGACAGTTCAAGTCTAAACACTTTCACAGAAGCCAGATGACATAGAAACAGAAACTGCATCTTCTCCTAAAACAATGGAAGTGATTTCCTTGGTGCTTTTTACCCTGGTCCACAGTGGTGTGAGAGCTGACCGCCCACCCCTGTGGCCGCTCCTCACACCACTCCCCCCTGCAGACATTGCACATGATCTTCCCTCTGCTGTGAATGCTCACCTGCCTCCACCCCCAGCCTCCAGCTTCTCTGGCTCCTTCTCATCATCCAGGGCTCAGTGTGATTGACAGCTCCTCAGGGAAGCCCTGCACCACGATTCTAAATGTCCTGCACCTAATAAGACTCTCCCTGGACCCACGTATATTCCCTCAATAGCACACATCTCAAGTCACCTGGCTTGTCACCTGTCGTTCCACCTCCTAGACTGGAAGCCATATTGGGGGAGGGTGGATGCATGCCTCTTAAGTCTACACAGCACCACCCCAAGCCCCTTTTCTGCAATACTAGAGAGGCTGAAGAACTCAAGTACCTGATACCCAGCCTCCCTTGCAGCTAGGGTTAGTCATGTGTCCGGCATGGCCAATGAGATGTACACAGAGGATCCCGGGAGGCCTTCCCTCTGTCTCTTCACCATCCACATTCTTCCTGCCCACTTCTTGGCAAGGTACAACAGCCACGGCCAAGATTGGCAGAGCAGGAAGGGAGAAGCCTGATTTCTGGGTGGTGTCCCTGAGCCACTGCCCCAGCACTGGGCTGCCTACCCTAGGACTTCCTGTAATGTGGGGGTGGATTAACCCTGGAGGTTCTGCAGAGCTCTGAGTGGGAAGCTGGACATCTGAAGGGGGATCTTTGTTCTGTGGGCTGTCCCATGAGCTGCAGGACATTTAGCAGCATCCTGGCCTCTCCCACCACAGCCAGGAGCACCTCCCCTCTCCTCCCCCAAGTCATGACGATCATAAACAAGATGGCCAGTGCTGCCCAGCCAGTGTGGGTCAATGGTTGAGCATCAACCTATGAACTAGGAGGTCACGGTTTGATTACTGATAAGGGCACATGTTTAGGTTGCTGATTTGATCCCAGTAGGTGGCATGCAGGAAGCAGCTGATCAATGAGTCTCTCTCATCATTGATGTTTTTATCCCTCTCTCCTTCTCCCTTCCCCTCTGAAATAAATAAATAGATCGAAAAAACAAAAAGATTGCCAGTGTCCCTAGGAAGCAATATCTGTCCCCGGGCCCCTGCTGTGGCTGCAATTGCTGGTGTGAGCTGCATCTGAGGGAAGAAACTGGTAACCCGAGAATCACTGCTAGATTCCCAGGACATCCTATGATCCTGGACTCACACTCTTGCAGGCCGGGGCGCCAGGGGAGGCATGGCACTAGAGGGCCTACCTCCTGGGCTCTCTCAGCCTTCAGGGTCTTCTTGTCACGGAGCAGCTGTTCTCTCTCCTCCACCAGCTCCTCACAGAGAGTCTCCAGAACCTGGCTGGTCTGCTTTTCTCTTTCCATCTGAACTCGCAAGTCTTCAATCTGCGGAACCAAAGAAGCAGCCCATGCAAAAGTCCGTTTCAGGGAGTGAACTGTGTTTTAAAGCAAACCCGAAACCTGTCAGCCCCAGGGAACACTTTATCAGCCTTTTCTCAAGGGAAAACCTTCCGTCCCACTTCTTGGGGAGGTATATCAGCCACTGCCAAGACTGCAGAGCAGGAGGGGAGAAGCCTGGCTCCTGGGTGGCATCCTTGAGCTGCTGCCGACGTCAGGCCTAGTTGTGCAGTGAGCTCCCCATACCCTTGACCATCACCTCTCAGCACACAGCGTACACTTCCAACTCATGATAGAGAAAAAGGCCATGGACACCAATAGGTCAGCTTTCCTCCCAGCTTTCCTCTGCTACTCTCAATGCTTCCATCTTAGGCCGTGTCCACTACTGTCCTGAGGGTCAGGCCAAATTCCTGGGGCCAGCAGGCACCACTGGATGTCCTACTGGGACTTCACCCAGTTGGTGACATTCCTATTCATCCAGCTGCTCTGAGGGGTCCTCTGCCATCTCTCTCCCTCCTCTCCCCTCCAAGTAAATGGACCACCAAGGCCTGTGCTCGTTCCCCATGCGGCTCCCCCTCCACAACCCACTGCTGCCCAGGTCAGACCAGTTCTGTCCTGCCTGGACGACTGCCCAATCAGCGGCCCATCACAGACCTCTTCTGCGGGACCCACCAGTGCCCACTCCCTGAACATGAACTGCCTGGACCCACACATCTCACACTCTGTGCCTGACACCTGAACACCGTGATGGATCCAGATTCAGACTCAGGGTGGGCCCTGAGGTGTGACTCCCAGGCGAGGCCCATGGTGCTGTCCCTTCCCACTGACACCAAACTCATGACCACCTGGGAGGGGGAGAGGGTGGCTCCCTGCTAACAATGTGACCTCGAGTGCATTTCCGTAACTGACAGGGCCAGCAAGCAGCAGGCATGGGAGCCAGCTTCTGTCAGGGTGACGTGCTCAGCTCACACCTGACAGGTGGCAGGTGCAACAAGAGCTGACCCCTCCTGAGAGCGCCAGGCCCCTCCCATCCTCACAGCTTCTGACGTGGTCAGTCTGGGCTGGGGCCCAAGAGCCTGCATTTGGACTTGTGACCCTGATGCTGGTTTGGGTTGACGGCTCTAAAGCTAAAACAGAGGAGCCCCATGATTCAGATCAGGTGGCTCTCAGAGCATTAAACCCCCCAGACCTCAGGCCACCGACAAGAACCTCTGGGGGCAGGACCTTCAGACACCCAGTGACCCAGTGAGCAGCAGGTCCAAGAGCCGGCTCCATTCACCTGGCTGGGAGCAGCCTGGCACAGGCAGGTTTACAAACTCCAGGAAGGATCGCTGCTCTAATGCCAGCTCTGCCTACTTCTCCTGGGCCGAGGCCGCCCTGGCTTTATCTCATGGGTCTGGGCACAGTCTCCAGACTCCTCGGAAGCAGCAGGCAGGCAGCTTCTTCCCCATGACGGGGAGGGTTAGGCACAGTGGGGCTCATATCTGTGCCCTCACAGACCCCTGTCCGCACACCCAGCCCCCTGCCCCAACATGGGGACAGGGCAGCCCCACCAGCCAGGGCCAACAGCAAAAGGCGCTGCAAGGTGCCACCTGTCTGAGTCTTTCTCACAAGTGAGAACATCTTTCTTCTCCTTCCTTATCGCTGCCCCACTTCCTAGCACCAGGTCTGGGCTCAGCAGGAAGCAGGCATCTGCCCTGAGAGCCGTGCTTTCTCTGGAGCTGGCCCTGAGGAGGAAGGCCCTGCACAGCTGTCACTCACCCTCATTCAGAGAAGGGCATCGGCCCAAGGAGTCCAGTGATCTGCCCAGAGCCCCACAGTGAGGATGCGGCAGCGCTGAACGCATGGCAGTGGGCCGACCCCAGGCCTGCTCTCTCAGACAAGGTCTCGGGTGTGTCCCCCCGCCAACCCCCTGCCTTGTTCACTCCTCCCCGTCTTACTGTTAATCCTTCTCCCCTGCCACTCCGTCTGTCCCAGTGAAAGGAATTTTATGTCCAACCTTTGCATATCTGGCGTGGCTGCTTCTGGTCTGAAGATGTGACTGCCTCATGTCCCCCCCACCCCCCGGCTGGACACCCCATCTTTCTCTGCACCTTTTTGCTTTTTGCTGTGGAACTGGAACTCGCACTCCTGTCCTTCCCTGAAGGCCCTCCCTTCCCCTAGGGCAGCGGTTCTCAACCTGTGAGCCACGAACAATGAAAATACATCCTGCATATCAGATATTTACATTACGATTCATAACAGTAGCAAAATTACAGTTATGAAGTAGCAACAAAAATAATTTTATGATCGCGGGTCACCACAACACAAGGTACTGTATTAAAGGGTCGCGGCATTAGGAAGGTTGAGAACCACTCTGAGAGATTGCTGGGCTGAGATGGGTTTCCTGTCTTCCTCAAAGCACCAGCCTTGGGCCGCGGACTCCTGTGGGGAGGCTCCAGGTCCCCAGAGCACGCGGGTGCCAGGGGCCTGCCCATCAGCCCCTGTGCTGCGCTTTTGTGCCCACGATAGGCCCCAAAGGGCTGCCCCTCTTCCTAAGAGGAATGAACTCTGAGGATGTCAGTGCAAAGTGAGGGTGGGGGGCGCACCCTCTAAGGTCCACAGAAGGGTCGTGAGTTAAAGGGAAGGACGTGAACTTCGGGAACTAAGGTTTACACAGACCGAAAGGAGCCTACAGCCTGGGAGACACTGGGTGGTGGGAGAGCCGAGCTGGCACCGGGGGGCCTGGGACTCTGGGCCACCTGTCCTGGCTGACCCTTGTCTCTCCTTCTCAGACACCTCCCAGAGGGCCATGTTGTCTGGACATGTCCACGGCTGGGCCTGTCCTGGCTCCAGGGAGGTCAATGTCAGGCCATGTCCCCTGTGGTTTTTAGCTGATGGCCCAGATGCACCATCGATCCAACATTAGGGAGGACCCATGATGCAGCCAGGCCTCCAGCTGGCAGAGCAGGACAGGGATGAGAGCAGAAGGGCCGCCTTCGCAGGGCTCCTGGCAGCAGACAAGGGAGAGTGCTGGACTGCAAACTGCAGCCCCTTCCTCCCACTAGGGGCTCAGAGCCAAGACAGGTCTTTGAGGGATGTGGCAGGACTGCCCAGGGGTCCTACAGGGAACTGATCAGGAGAGGAAGCAGGGGATGGGACCCGAGAGACAGGGCTAAGGAGTCATGTGGGGAGGCGGCAGCCACCACCTGTCCTGTGTGTGTGGAGGAGGGACCGGAGTGGACCCCAAGGACAGAAGCGTCAGGGGTCATCTCTCATCCCTGCCGGGAGCTGGGCCAGAGGCTACAGCGCAGGCCTCTGCAGCTCACCCCTGGGGACCTGCCCCTTTGGAGGTTCTCATCTTTCTAAAGGTCAAGGCTTTCTATCTCAGCCGAGGTCGGGCTGCCATTTACAGAGACATTCACTGTGCCCAGACCATGTGAATTTAAAACCCAGACTGTCTGGTGGCTTTCCCTGAGCTGCGCTGCACAGAGACGCGGCATGAGGAGGGCCTTCCTCCCGGCCCCCAGGGAGAGGACACACTGCTTGGCAGCTTCTCTGCTGCGAGGCACACGGAGCCTCAAAGGACGAGAAGCGTGAGTCACTGAACCTTGGACGTCTCATGAGAGGCCTGGAGAAACCACTGTACAGGAGGAGGGGCGGTCCCAAGCCTCACCCAGAGATGAAGTTCCAGCAGAGCCGTGGCCAGCGGGACACAGGTCTCTGGTCTGCAGCCCACATCCCTGCCATCGCCGGGGCAGCCTCAGCAAATGACGCTGGCAGGACCCCTGGGCCGGACGGGACAGACACCCAGACACCTGAAAGCACCAGTCCTGCCAGGTGGTCAGCAAGCAGGAGTGCCCTTGGGCCTCCCTCATCTGGAATCCGGGCACCCGTCACGGTGTGCTCAGAGCCCACGACGCAGCTGTGTCACCCGTGGTGGCTACATGGACTGAGGCCCTCTGACCCAGAATGACCTGCTCAGGGAGGCCGTCGCTAGCCTCTCAGGGCCCTTCTTGCCATGTGAATGGGGTCCTGGTAACTGTAGGATGAACCTGGCTGGTGAGCCTGTCTGTCCTCCCAGATGTCTCTTCTACTGCGCTACTGGGAAGACCTGGTTTGTCCAGAAAGGCAATGCCGTCCAGCCATCTCTTCTTCCTCATGCCCTCGACCGAAAGGAGAAGTGAGCACTGCCTCCTGTCACCAGCAGCCATGCCCGGAAACGGCTCAGCCACGGTCTCCACACGGGCCGAGTCTTTCATCGCTGCTTCTCTCCCGGGCCCGCCCGGTGGTTTCGAAGAGGGCGCTGCTCTCCTTCCATGAGGCACTTACAGGCTGGACCCTTTCCCTGCACTAACTCACACCATCCTCACCACACCTACTGGTGGGTGCATCATTAACCCCATTTCACAGATGAAGGCAGCGAGGCCCACAGAGGTCCATCGTGTGCGGTCTCACTGCTGCAGGGACTCCTCCTGCTGCCTCCTGACGCCTCTCCAGGAGGCCTCCTGCCCCCCTACCAAAACGGTGGCTGCACGGGACTCGGCCTTTCTCCAGCTGCGCATGCTCATGGACACCTGGGTGCTCCCCCTGGCCACTTACATGCCCGTATGTTCTAGACACTACCCACAGGTACCTGCTTTCTGAGCTGCTGGTTCTCCTCCTCCAGCTCCCGGCGCTGGAGGCTGCTCTCCTGCCGGGCCAGGGAGGCTTCCGGCAGCCCCTGGATGGTGTCCTGGAGGCTCTGCTTCTCCTGGTCCAGCTTCAGGAAGCAGCTGGAGGCTGAAGAGCAAAGTGGAGTCAGAGCCCATATTCCAGGGGCCTCAGCTTCTGCTCTCTGCCCCCGGCCCTGAGACGGCCATCACCCTGAGCCCTAGGCTTGAGGGTCTGGGATGGTCAGCTGGGTGCCCTCCCTTTTTCCCAGGGTGCTGTTGCTGTCTGCACCTGAGGGTTCCTCGGGCGGTTATGGCCCCTCTGCTGGCTCAGCTGGGTTTGTCAGGGGAGCAAGCAGAGCTTAAGAAGAAAGCAGGTGATGGTAGAGAGAAGCCAATGCAAACGTTCAAGACAGTGGAATTGCTGGCACCACTTTCTGCCAAGTTTTAACCTGACCGTCAAGCCAAGGATTTCAGAGACTAACGGAGATGGCAGAGTGCGCTCTCTGTGCCAGCCTCAGAGTGGTGTGAATGCAGGTGGCTCAGCCGACGGTGTAGGGGGACACGATCATTGACCGCATGTCTGTGGGTGGAAGAGGCTATGGGGCACATATGCCCAGTACTCGCCATCTCTGGGTAAGTTCCTTCAGTCAGAGATTTCATTTTATACTTTCACAAATGCATTGAAAGAGAATGAGACAGTTTATCCAGACTGCTTTAAAAATTCTAAGCGAGATGAAAACATAAGGTAAAGCCAGAAAAAGGCAATGTCCTTTGCTTTTAAACAGCTTCAATGCGGAACAGAAAGGGAGCACAGACCTGAGAAGAATGGGAGTTCGAGGCCCCTCCCTGCTGCCAGCAGGTGCATGACTTTGGGAAAGTCCCGGGGCTTGTTCAGGAGGAAAACATGACTGTCTGAGGGGTCAGGGTTGTTCCCTCACCTGTCCCTCCAGGCCACACACTCAGCTCTGGGAGCCTTATCGCACTGTACTGCTAGTAGGGCTGCTCACGAGCACCCCAAGAAGCAGAGCAGTGGGTATCTTTGGATAAGACAAGGGCGAGAAGAACAGCCATCCTTTGTTGCCGGCACAGCCTAACGCTTCACTGTCTCCTCTCACAAGATACCCATAGCAATCCTGTGAGGCAGCTTCATCACCCCCATTTTTCAGATAAGTAAACTGAGGTGCAGAAGAGGTCACTTGGCTAATAAGTAGAGGAGCCAGGACTTTAAACCAGGCCTTTCTGACTCAAGAAGCCACCGCCCCAACCACAAAAAGTACGTTCATGCTTTGTTCGTGAGCTGCCAGCTAAGCAGTAGGAGTTGGGAACATGAAGAAGAAGTCAGTCATCGACCTGAAAGGGCTCACAAGCTACACTGAGCATCTGAATCAGGGAGGCTTTCCAACCCCATCAGCCACCCTGGTTGCTAACAGAAGCACATTTGGTCTGAGCCAGTCCCTGCCAGTGGCACCACTTCTGTGTCCCACCAGGGGGCAGTGTGCTCCCCAGGAACCTCAACTCCCAGAGCCTGGGTTCCCAGGAGTGGGGAGACACCAAACCACAGAAAGAACTAACTTCTCACACAGACTCCTAGTTCAATGAACTGATTTTAGGTTTGGAGCGGATGGGGCGCCTTGAAGAGAAGGAATACCCAGCTGCTTTCAACAACCTTTCCAGGACGCTGAGGAATGTTGCTCAGAATTAAAAAGCAGCCCCTCCCCAAACCAGCCTAAGGCCCTCCTGGCTCAGCAGAGCTCTAAGCAAACCCTAACCTGCGCTCTCAGGTGCACGTGTGCTATTATTGGACACCGGAACTGGCTTGTTGTTTGCTGGGTGCTGAGGCTCCTACTGTACGACCGGCCACCACACCCACCTTCCCTGGCCAACCCCTCACCTCCTCTGGGGGCTGGGAGGAGGCAACACCAGAGGGAGAGGATGAGGCCTGGGTCCCTGAACAGCAGCCACTGAGCAGCCCCTGCCCAGGAAGACGGAGAGCAGACTATACCCATCTGTCCGATTATGAAATCAAAGGAGGAATCCATGCCCCGGGTACAGCTATAATGGAGGTGAGTGACCACTGGGGACGTCTCCTGCATCCAGAGCTTCCAATCCTCCACCGATAGATCTAAGACACCCTCTAGGCATCAGCGTGCTGTCATCTGGAAGCTCCTGGCACTGGCTGAATGGAAGCTAAGAAATCTGGCAACACTTCCTTCGCATTTGGCTTGCTGATTCAAGGTGGCCAGGCCCTTCATGTTCTTGGGGAGAATTGCAATGAAACAGTTCCAAATGGCCCTTGAATAAAACCCTATTTACTTGGGTAGAGGAAGTGCTGACACATGAGTTTCAGATCCAAGGGCTCAGCTCCCCGGGTAAGGGAGAATCCACAGCCAGGCTGGCCCACAGGCACCTGCTTTACCTTCTGACAGCTGCTCCAGCTCCCAGCGTAGGTGGGCGGACTCCTCCACACTCTGCCCCTGTGCAGTCTTGAGGGCCATGTTCTCTTCCCACAGCTCCTCAAGGCATTTCTGGTATGTGTCCCGGTCCTAGTGCAGGAAGTGGGGGGGGGCAGTGAGGATATGGACTGGGGCACACTCTGGACAAGCCCCGGCCCCGTGCATCTGTCCTCATTCCCCCAGGATGAAGGGCCTCCATGTCCCTAGGGGATGAAGACACCTGAGGTCTCTGAGCGGTGTCTGAACAAAGTAACCTACAGCTCAGGGCTTTAGAGCAAGTGCTATGGTGACTGCAGCTCTGTGGCCCCTTAGAAGGCCTAATACCGTGGAAAGGCCATAGGGACTCACACATCACAGCTCAACCCACATCATAAACGCCAAGGAGACCCTTTTTGCAACAGAGGCCCAATCCCTCCATCCTCACAGAAAAGCAACACAGCATCAGGCCCTCTCTGTGTTGGAGGCTTCAGTGGTGCCCACTCAAGCCACTGGGCTTAGCAAGTGACTCTCTTCCCTCAGAGGGTCACTGTGGTGGCAGCAGCACCGATCCAGTAGGTGAACATCAGAGAAGGGCACAACATGAACCTAAAACTGCCCCCATCTGTGTTACACGTGGTGACCACAGCTTGTCCTACCAATTGTAGGTGGTGCAGCTTCGATTTCAGCTGCACATTCTCCTCCTCCCGCTCGAATAGCTTATCAATCCAATACCGAATCCAATGCTCCTGGAGGTGGCCCTTGGTGTCCATTGAATAATCGTCTCCAGTCCGCACCTGGTCAGCAAGAACACACATGAGAGCCATCAGGTTAAGGCCCCTGGTCATGACAAAAGCTCTTCCAGTCACTGGACCCAAGCCAACAACCTAGGGATGTCTCTGCTGCCCCAGAAAGTTCTGCCTCCACTTTTTTTAAAAATATATATTTTATTGATTTTTTACAGAGAGGAAGGGAGAGGGATAGAACGTTAGAAACATCGATGAGAGAGAAACATCAGCCAGCTGCCTCCTGCACACCCCCCACTGGGAATGTGCCCGCAACCCAGGTACATGCCCTTGACCGGAATCGAACCTGGGACCCTTCAGTCCGCAGGCTGACGCTCTATCCACTGAGCCAAACCGGTTGGGGCTGTCTCCACTTTTGAGCCCCTTCCCTTCTCCATTAGGCCAGTCCAGATGGAAAAATCCCCGAAGCAAGACACTATTTAAATTCGGAAGGGAAGCTGAAACCGGTTTGGCTCAGTGGATAGAGCATCGGCCTGTGGACTGAAGGGTCCCAGGTTCGATTCTGGTCAAGGGCATGTACCTGGGTTGTGGGCACATCCCCAGTGGGAGATGTGCAGGGGGCAGCTGATCGATGTTTCTCTCTCATCGATGTTTCTAACTCTCTATCTCTCTCCCTTCCTCTCTGTAAAAAATCAATAAAATATATTTAAAAAAAATTCAAAAGGGAACACTGTCAGTGTCTGACATGTACAGCCTCGGTGGTTGGACGAGTGCACCTGCTGACAGGTGTGGGACTTGGCTGAGCCACTTTCTTAAACAAGGAAGGGGTGAGGCTGAGAGTCTGTCCTGGCTTTGAGGGCTGAGTCTAGGCCTCTCACAGTCACTCCACTGATCTGGGTCCAGGAACAAAATTCAGACGAGCTTTTGTTCAATACGCAGTTCCTATTTGAACATGTCACACACCTACTCTTAGAAAAACAACAGCTCTGGGCAGTTTCCCAGAAATGAGGGGTCTGTAAGACACAACAAGCAAACAAGTCCTATGGCCTCTGTGTGCCAGGCACATGCTGGGGGTGGACACAATGGTTGGGCCCTCACAGGCCCCCCCACGGGAGGCGTCCACTGCACTTACTCCCGTGCCAGCGCCCAGCACACACCGGGGAGCTGTTCAGCTCATTCCCCTCATTCCTGCTCCCACCCCCCGGAGAACTCCCAGCGCCACTCAGTCTCAGGAGGACTGAGTCTCCCCTGAATGCCCTCAGTCTGCGAGCACGCATACACGGGGACATGCCCATTTCTCCTGGCGGGCTGTTTTCCAAGGCTTGCTCCACTCACGGGTTCTAACACCTGGGAGCGGGCCGGTAGCTCCTGCTTATCCATCACCTGTTCATTTCCCCGAAAGGGCCAGAACCCCGGATTCTCGGTAGAGGGGAAACCGTGCACCTACCGCCAGTGGACACGGTTCTGGTCAAAGCCTGGCATCCGGAAGGGTTTGGTCACTGACTCTGGCTTCACCTGACGGCCCCCTCTCTCCCTGTCCCCGGCCCGGCACTAGGTCCTCTCTGTCTCTGCCACATTCACTCTTGACAACAGCCCCAAGAGGGAGGCAGGGACAGTCCCTTCCTACACACGAAAAGGCTGACTTGGGTCAATTAAGGAATGAGCCCCAAGTCACAAAGCCAGCCAGTGGCGAAGCTGGGCTTGAACTCAGGCTGAAGAGGTCCAGACCTGTCTCTTCACTGCCCTCAGCAGCCTGCACTTTATCCTTAAGGAGCCGGCGGGGGTAAGGAACCCCGACTACTATCAGTGATGTGAGCCGGAGCACATGGAGGGGCTTCAACAGGAAGGAGGCCCAGCTCTCCCCCCTTGGCCACTGTCCCCAGCATTCTCATCTTGCGTCTACCCACCAGTACTCACCAGTATCACCATACTCTCAGGCCCTGAACTCCCATAGCAAAGCCTGCCTGGACATTCTTATAACCAACTCCTACTCAGCCTTCAAAACCCAGCCAGAATTGCCAGCTTTGAAAAGGACTTCAACTCCACTCTATCCCACCCACTGAGTCAGATGCTGGGGCACCCAGAGTGCCCAGTATGAGGCAACACTGAACTGGCCTGTCCGCCGCCCCCCCCAAGGCTAGTCCTGCAGTGCAAGACTATGCCACTCCTCTTCTCGTGGGGCCCCCAGAAATGTTCAAAGACACTTGTCAGCTGAATCACACCGTGAGGGGGAGTCAGAGGCACCATGTGAGTTCGGCCCTGAAGGACCTGGGGAAAGGCAGGGATGGACAAGTGTCCAGGAGCAGAGTATAGTGTGGAACTAAATGATTTATAGCTACTCTTCCAATGGGCCTCAGTTTTCTGGGGGGGTGTCAACCTTCCCATGCATCAGGCAGCAGAAACATCTAAACCTGCTTTGCACACCCACCACCGCAGAAGTGAGAGACAAGACCCCGAGAAGCTGTGCCTGAGTCCTAAAGTGGCAAAGGCTGGGCCTGGAGGAGGCAGAGAGTGTGAGACCACCAGAACCATGGTCTGATCTTAAACCCAGCTCCTACCTGCCTTGCCACCACCTGCCCTGCCCCTCCCTGCACGATCCCAACCAGGGGCCCCATCTGTGGACAGAACTTCGCGTATTAAGCTCACTAGAAACATGTTCCTATCAACGCCACCCGGTGCCAGGGCACGAGGGGATGAGAGGCACCTGGACCGCCTCTCCTGTGATGGACGGAACAAGGCTTGCTTCACACCCAGCAAGTGGAGTGAGAGCTGGGACTCGCCTGCGGAGCCTCCGCCGCCTCTGGGAGCAAGCCCTGCCCAGGAAGCTAAGTGCCCATCCCTCTCTGAGGGGCAGAGACAGGCCCCGCTGGCCCTCAGCTGCTCAGGACCCTCAAGGCACCCCCATGTCTGCCCCTGGTGGCGGGAATTTCAGCCAAGGACAAAGCATGGGACCAGAGGGACCTCCCAGGCACTCTCTCTCTGCCTCTGTCCTCCACCCCGGGCCCTGGCAGCAGAGGTGGGATGAGTGTTTGCAGACAGAGTCAAGGATCACTGGGTGCACCCCCACTTCCCAGGTGTGCCTAGGGGCGCCCAGGCCTGTCTCCTCGGGTTGTGGCACTACCACCCTCCCCTTTTATGTGTTTCTCAGTGGCGACACTGGACGGGCTATTGGGGAGGGCACCCAGGTCATCTGTGGCTCCCCCTGTACCCATAGGAGGGCCCCGCATGGTAGGTGTCCACGTGACAGTCGTGCTCGGCTCTCTGCTCCGCTGCCCATCACACCTGACACTGTCACCGTCCGAAGGAGACAACACCTCTGATTCCCCCGTCCTTCTCCCCAGGTTGCAAGTCTTTTCATGCTGAGATGGGATTTACTTGACGTGTGTGGTCACTACCAAGTGCCTTGTGTGTGCCAGCCCCAGGCATGCAGTCAGACAGGCCCCTGCCCCTGCCCTCAGGGGATCGAGCTGCACACAGTAAACCTGGCCCAGCAGGGCTGACGGGAGGCTGCGCACAGCCTGCAGGGCTGTTGGCACCACTGTGATGTGAGCGTGCAGGTGCAAGCTCTGTCCTCTCGGCTCCCTGGGCCCCGGCACACGGGCCTTGGAGAACAGTGTGACTCATCCTCTATGTGGCCTGGCCTCCATGGACCACTCTGTTTCTCTTGTAATTCATTTACTAATGCAAAGTGTAAAGCATTACTAATTTCACAGCAAAATTATTAATCGACTAGAGGCCCGGTGCATGAAATTCCTGCTGGGTGCGGTCCCTAGGCCTGGCCGGAGATCCAAGTGCGAGCATCTGGCGTGGAAGGGCAGGTCACAGCTGACCTCTGGGCCCAGGGCAGCATCTGGGCCCCTGGCCCCCGCACACCCCCCTCATCCCCGCACCTGAGTCATGGTGCCCAAGTCTCCACACAGAGATGCGGTGAGCATGGCCGGACACTGCGGACCGGAGAGCAGTGTAGGCCTCTGAGCCACCCAGTGGTGTCCCCCAGAAGCAGGGAGGGCAGCATGCTCTCTCCTGGCTGGCCTTGCAGACCAGCTCCTGCTCAAACCCACCAGGAGCCCAACAGGCTCCTGTGGTCCTGGCTGCTGTGGCCTGGCTCACCTTAACAAGTTTGTGCGGGTGCAGGGTGGGCTCCTCCTGGGCACCCAGCACCTGAGCTCAGGGGCTTCCCTGGTGGTCGAGCCCTGGCGTCCCGCGGGATAGTTGCAGGGGGAGTGAGAATGAGCTTGCATTCTTACAGCACCTCCATCCCTGTCACCCCCGCTCCCAGTTAGCCAGCAAGAGGTCACAGTGCATTGTCAATGCCAGCAATGTTCTGCACCGCCCCCTGGTGGCCAGCACATGTCATAGCAAGCAATCGAACTCCTGGCCTCCCTGTGGAACTCCCATCCAAGGGGACAATTTGCATATTAGGCTCTTATTAAATAGGATATTAAAAATGTTGCTGCTGCTATCCAGAGGCACACACCTTGAGAGCATAGAACAGGGTTCCCACGGGAAGCCCTGCAAAAGCCCAGAAGCTCCCCAGTGCCAGGAGCGAGTCTTGCTTTGTGTTAGATCCCCTGCTCCTGGCGCAGGGCTTGGTGCCACACAGGCCTTAAGTCACTGCGTCTGCATGACTGAGCGAGGCTGCTTGGACAGGCACAGAAAAGACACGGAGACAGAGGCTGTGCCCTGAAACCCATCCCCATCCACGGGGCAGAGTTCGGCTGAGATGTGGGGCCTGCCTTAGGTCCACAGGTTGCAGGAGACTGTGGAGGCTGCAGCCTGAGGAAGCTTCCACATGAACTTCCCCAACCCTCCTACCTGTGAGTGAGGGTGCCCGTGCCCCACACCTGTCTGTGCTGCAGATTGATGCCCTTCGTCACCAGCAGGGCCCGGGGACCATTTCCAGGACAAAGCCAAGAGCTGGCCCCCAACCCACCTCTCCTGGGCCGGGCTGCTTGGGCACAGCACCCAGGGTGCCTTCTCCCCAGGGAGCAGAGTAGTGAGCCACCAACATTCCTGTGGGAACAGCCATTCCCTGAGTAGGTGGGAGGAGCAAACAAGCCTGGAAGAGAGGGTCCTGAACTCAGTGCTCACGTGAGGCAGGTGGGTGCATGGCCAGAGCGTCAGCAACCCTGCCTGGGCCTTGGTCTCCATCCCCCCTCAGCCCTGACACCCTCCTCTGAACAGACCCATAACCTCGGGATCTGAGTAGGCTACACCACGGAGAGCTTCATATGGGACTTGCCCAAATACCAGGTATTTTACCTCTTTCATTGTATAAACCTCACGGACTAGTACAGTTATCTCTGTTTTATAGATGAGGAAACAGTCCTGGTAAGATTTAGCCATACAAATTACAAGGAGTCTTAAAGAAAAAGATTAGTGAATAGAAGGTCATCATTGTGGCATGAAGGAGGAGGAGGAAAAGTCCTAGAAGAATCAGGGCCCTTCAACCACATTCCCAATCCTATTCCTTCCACTACCAGAGGGAGCCCAGGGGTCTGGCAGTCAGTCTGCAGTGCAGGGAGAGGACCAGCTGGGGAGGCACTGCTGCCCCTCTCCCCTCTTCAAGGACAAAAGTGCCCGCGGGCCACCTGCCCCTGCTGGGCTCACTTCCATGCGGCTGCATAGAAGTCTATGTCTTTCTCCTTCTGCCTGAGGCCCATCGCCTCCATCTCCAGCCTCTCCATGGGGTTAACCTTCTCCCTCAGGTAGTCCAGCTCAGGGAGGGGGGCACGTGCAGCCTGGGCGCTGGCTGCCAGCTCCATGTTCTGGGAGGTGGGCAAAGGCAGGGGACCTGGCTCAGGGCACCCTAGGGGCTGGGGAAGGCCCAAGTCCCTGCAGCCCTAGGAGAAGCCAGGGGCGGCCAAGCTGGTCCATGTGCAGGCCCCTGTGTGTGGGCCCCACATGCTGTCACTGCAGCATGTCACCCCCCAGCAGCTCCCAGGACAACTGGCTCTCAGGCAGCGCAGCTTTGGGTGGGAAGAAGAGATGTCCCAGGTCACATTCCTGGACCTGGGGCCCCGGTGACTGGGGCGTCCTAGCCCCCCACCCCCGGCCCACACAATAGGCCTCCTGCTCACATTGTGCCGGGCCTCCTGCAGCTCCAGCACCAGCTGGTACAACTGATGCCTGGTGTCCGCCAGCTGCTTTGTCTTCTCCTCCCTGGGGGCGATGAGAACACGTGGTGAGGGCTCCTCAGAAGCACCCGGAAAGCCCACCACCTGGGAGACCACAGCGGGGAAGGAGGGGGTCCTGGCTTCTAGGCGTGAGGAGGGCCTCTGCACGTGGGGCTGCGAAAATGCTCTGGAGTCCAAGGTGAGCTTTACGTTGTCACTGCTGCTCTCAGACTTCAGCACAGACCTGAGCTTTCCTCTGAGGCTGCAGACAGGGAAGGAGCCCCCAGAGCCACTGCTCCCTCCACAGCCAGGCAGGCAGGGAGGGCCCCTGGCAGGGAGGTGAAGGCAGGCAGCTTCCAAGATACCGGGCATGGTGCCATCACCAGCTGCAGGAAAGGGGGAGCAGGCCCACAGGACGGGACCAGAGAGTCACATCCTCCCTCCAGCCAAGAGCACCCACACTGGGCCCGAGGCTGAGCGGCAGGCTGCTGCTCTGAGTCTGCCATGTCTGGACTGGCAGGAGTCCTAAGGCCCAGCAGAACCCTGCTGTGCAGGCTCAGGGAGGGGAGGGAGCGGGCTAGCCCAGGGCCCAACAGGGACCCAGCTCAAAGCAGAGCCCGGTCACTCCAGGGCACTGTGAGAGCTGCCCCGTTTGCTGCACCGCATGGCAGTGAACCACATGTGCGAGCAATGGGTGGTGACACACGGCACAAGAGCAGAAAGACCAGGGTCACTGGGGAACTCACAGCTCCTGCCTGACGCCTCTCAGCGTGGCCTTGGTGTCCGCCAGCTCCATGGCCAGGTGCTGCGTGTCCTCAATGGGGCGGCTGCTGGTGTTCCACTCCTGGGTCATGGTCACGACCAGCTACAGCAGGGCAGACAGGGGGTCTCACTGGCGTGCTCCTGTGCCCGGCACAGTGCCCGCACTAGAATGTGGTGAAGAATGACCAAAAGACGGAAGAAAGTAAAAGAGAAGATGGCAGCCGAGACTGCAAAGCCAGGAAGGAGGCAGGAGAATGTGAGGGAGTTTTTAAGAAGCGGAGATATATTTAGTGAGACAGAAGGGCCGAGTGAATGGAGCAGGCTCCCCAAGCTCAACCTCTGTCCTCTCACAGGTGTCTTAGGGGACTGTGCCCTGCAAGGAAAGTGCCCACGTCCTGCCCCCATGAAAATGGGCCAGGAGGACAGACAGTGTGCAGCTTGAGAGGAAGTCAGGATGAAGAGCGCGGCCATAACTAGGCCCCAGACACAGGCCCCTCCCCACCGTCCCCCAGGCCGTTGGGCCACCCACAAACACACCTTCCTGCAATGGTCTTGCTCATTTAAGACCCTCCTGAGGCGACAGATCATGTTGCTGGAGAGGTACTCCACCTCCTCCAGGGCCATGTCTGGGACCTCCAACCACTGCAGGTCCAACAGGCTGGCCTGGTGGCGGGTCACCTGAGGGCACACAAGGGTAAGGTGCTGCAGAGGCCGGGCAGGGAGCAGCAGAGGGTCCCTGAGAGCACCCACCTCCCAAGGCCACGCCCCCTGGGACCTAGGCCCACTCTCCCACAGCTGACCCACCTCACTGACATTATTAACCCTCAGCCACCAAGTTCCTGTGGGGGGCGGCCAGGTTCCTCAGCAAGTGGAGCCACACTCTGCGGCCGAGCTCTTTCGTCACACACCACTGCTGCTGTCACACTAGCTCAAGGAGGACACTGACTTCCCACCAGACAGCACTCCTCCCAGTGTGGGAGCTCCCTCAACTGTCCCAGGGATTTCAGTTGCACCATCCATGTGTCACACAAAGAGGGTAAGCCTTGGGAGGGGAGGGTCAGGAGGGATAGCATCTTATTCTTCAAATAAAATCTAACGCGAAGATGGCAAAATATTAGAGCGCTTATGTCAGAAGGTTGGGTCCATGACAATCTTATTTTTTGAGGAAACCTTTCATAACCTGAAATACTTCTCAGGTGAGCCTGGATCTCATCCCCACAGGCCACACAGGACCACCTGGTTCCCCCTTTCTGCCTGGTGCGAGCACAGGCCCACGGCCTCATCCTCACTGGGCAGCCTCTCCTCCAACTGCCGACATTACCTTCTTCAAACCAGGGACATGCCCTTGACGGGGAATCAAACCTGCGACCCTTTGGTGGGCAGTCCAACACTCTAACCACTGAGTCAAACCATCTAGAGCCTGGACCCGCAGCCTAGCCCCCTAGCAGGAGCAGGTGAACTCATCTCAGTCCAGGGCTAGAAGCGCCAGGGGGTCCTGCACCTGGTGCATGGGCTCCAGAGTAGGAAACCCCTCAGGGCCCCAGGCCAGGACACCCGCCCCCAGTTTGGAAACCTGTGAAGACCCCTGAGTCCCAGGACTGCCAGGGCCCAGGTGGGTGGGGTCTGTGGAGACGTTAGGGGGGCGGGAGAGGAGCCAGGGCACCCGCAATGGGACAGGGAGTCAGGTGTACTCTGTAGAAAGAGCTCCATGAGCTCACGGACAGTCACGTCCATCCTGAGGCTGTGTCCACCGTCCGAGGCTGTGTCCACCGTCCATCGCTATGCACACAGGCTCTGGGCCCACCGTCTCTGTGCCCACCAGCTCTGTGCCACATTCCAATTGGCTCCTCACCCCACATTCTAAACTGCTATTTGCACCACATTCTAAACTGCTATTTGCTCCACATTCGAAAAAGGCTCTTTGCCCCAAATTCTAAACGGCTCTTGAGCCTGTATTCCTAACTGCTCTGGGCCCCGTATTCCAAAGGGCTCTAGCAGGGAACACAGCTGTGTCAGGGGCTGTGGCAGCTCCCTGTCAATGCTAGTGCGTTGGAATACACAAAAATGATGACACACTCCCTATGAAATTTAAAATCTTTCTGGGCACATGAAATATGAGGAAATATGTCTACATCCTATGTACTTATAAATGTAAATTAACCACTTCAACATAATCTTGCTAATCTCCATTTTTAATTATTTTTTCCATCAGCCAAATTGCAGAAATTTGATCAGTTCCTTTGAAGTAACCATTCATTTTATTTTGTTAAGTCTGACCTAGTAGCTCAGCTTGGGAGTTCTCTTTCCCATCACATGAACGGAGACCCTCCAGGTGGTAGTTCATACATTACAACACCTAAACCCACCAGTCAGCTGCCTACAAAATGTATTGATAGAATATTAACTAGTAAGTAATTTAGAGGAAAGAAAAATGAACAAAATAAAGCTGCATATTTGGGAAATATTTGAACAAAAAGTGCCTGTGCATAGCTTTCTGGGCAAGGAGCATTAAACCAGCACATGCAAGAAAGACATTTAGAGAACAGATATGCAGGTATGTCAGAACAAATTTAAACATCTAGGCTGTCAATCAATGAACTAAAAGTGTTTTAATTATTTTCTAAACTAGTAATGGTTTTATTTTGGTTAACTAAAAAATTTATTTTGATTTAAAATAAATTTAATTTTTTAAGTAAATGAAATCTTTGGACTTATGATAGACGGGGGACAAAGTACCAATTAGCATTTTTAGTGACTATCCAGCTTCAATAAATACTACAAATTCCTTAAAGTCAAAGAAAAAAATGAATAAAAAAGCCCACCTACAGGTGTTATTTTTTCATAATCACCTAAATCAATTCCTCTTATAGAACCTACCAGAAATCTAATAGCCTTCATTTGTGGGAAGCATGCTGAGATTTAAAATAATGCAAAAGAATATGTGATCAAAATGGGAAACAAATTTATAAATGTAGTTACCTGAACTGAGAACACAGCAAATTACATATAACTTAGAGATTCTTGATATATTGAAAATTACTTCTTTTATGATTATGCAAATCAGGATTTGAGTAATGGTTGACTACATGAGCTTATGTCAATGAGATATTAACTGGATGCTAAAATTTTAAACTCTCTGCTTCCAAATTTCAGGGCCAATATTTCAGAGAAATGTAGCCAAATGTATGAGACTAGAACTGTTTTAAAGAAAACACATAACAGTGACACAGAAAACAGGGTCAGGCAGACTGAAACCACAAGAGTGCGTGCAAGCCAGGCACAGTGATGAGCACGTTGCACACATTATAGCTCATTCAATCAACTCAAAGGCCTCAAGGTGTTCCATCAACTCCCACTGACCTAGCTGAACTCTGGACCTCAGGTATGCAGAAATTCTAGGAGGAATATAAGGTTTTCTTTCCTGAAAACCAGTTCCATGCCCTGGCTGCTGTGGCTCAGGTGGCTGGAGCAACATTCCATACACTGAAAGGTTGTGGGTTTGATTCCCGATCAGGCCATATACCTAGGTTGTGGGTTCAGTCCCCAGTCAGGGTGCATATGGGAGGCAACCAATCAATGTTTCTCTTCTCTCTCTCTCTCTCTCTCTCTCTCTCTCTCTTTCTACCCTCCCCCCTCTCTAAAATCAATAAGCATATCATCGGGTTAGGATGAAAAGAAAATTGGTTCTATTAGATCTTAGAAAACTTAGAAAGTAATTTTCAAATTTTAATAGTTACAAATTCCTACCAAAATTCCCAAAGTTTCAGAGAATACCTTGACTTGAACTAAACCAACAATTCAATTATTTTATTTATACAAGCAGTTTCACTGCCATCTGAGTCAGACCCTCAGAATGTTCTGCTGTTGGATTGGAAATCAATAGATACAGCTCTACAATCAGATTCCTAGTTGTGAAAAGTTGAACAATAGTGTTTAAACATATGATGAGTCATTAGCAAACATCTCTACCCTTAAGATATGTGGACTGTACATGTGGGATTCTGCAAGGGGATGAGGAAGAGGGGAAGGTGAGAAACAAAAAATAGTCAGAATCCCTTACTTGGAGAAAGTTATTAATAAAGCAAAAGTGTTAAGAAAGAACTGGGCAGCCCTAACCGGTTTGGCTCAGTGGATAAAGAGTCGGCCTTTGGTCTGAAGGATCCTGGGTTTGATTCATGTCAAGGGCATGTACCTTGGTTGCAGGCTCAATCTCCAGTAGGGGAAGTGCAGGAGGCAGCTGGTCAATGTGTCTCTCTCATTGATGTTTCTAACTCTCTGTCCCTTTCCCTTCCTCTTTGTAAATCCACAAAGTATTTTTTAAAAGAGAAAGAACTGGACATGTCTGTATCCTTTCATACATGAAATAAAAATATGTGACATAATTACTTAGACAGGCTCTTTCCAGCCTTCATTTTGCAAATACAAAGAAAGTGGGGAGGAAAAAATTGAGCTCTTTAGAGCAGCGGTCGCCAACCTTTCAGACCCTCATGGACCACCAGTTGGCGACCGCTGCCTCAAAGGTTTCCTTAAACCAGAAGTCGCCAAACTTTCGGACCTCACGGACCACCAGTGGTCTGCAGGCCACCGGTTGACAACTGCTGCTTTAGAGGGCTTAGGAAAACAGAGACTATCTTGGATTATTTTCTTTCTCCAAGGAGTGTTACAATGATTATTTCTGTGGGAGAGATAATCAACAAAGTCTCCAATATGTCTACAAAGTTAAAAGCCCAATTGGAATAAAAATAGGAAAGATTCCCTTTTCAATGCCCTCTTAGAAAGCAAATATCAACCTAAGGTGACACAGCCAACTATATGTCCCATGTATTTTTCTAACAAAAATAAAAAATGCCAATAAGCGCTGTCCAAAATCATCAAGCGAGACTCACAAGGGAGCAGTGGACAGTCTGCGCATTCAGTGACACCTCTGCACTGTGCTGTGGCTCAGCTGAGTCCTAAAAGAGCAGGTCCCATGCAACAGAAAATGAATGAGTTTGGTTTTATATAGAGTGACCACTGGTGCTTTGCTCAAGATACAGATTCTTTTCATGGAAATAACGTAAAAATTATTATATGAAGAATCAGTTGCTTTTGAAGTTTCCTTTAACAAAGTGTTACTCTATAAAACAAAAGATGATCCTCAGCAGTAAACCTTGAAAAAAGGGAAATCCAGAATGTCCTAACCTTTCTATTATCTTTTCCCTCCACAACCCTAGATACCATAATGTGTTCATGTAGACAAAGCAAAGGAGAGAAAAAGTAAAGATAAGGTAACACCAGAAAGAGGACTCTGTTAGAGACTCTACCTAAGTTATTAGCTAGGATTCTTATTATACAGTTTATAGAGATATAAAAAGATGTGTCAAAAATAGAACATACCTTGTCATGTCCTGAATCTGCCCCTCTGACCATATCTGGTGCCACGTGTTCAATAGTGCCACAGAACAAACACAACAAATCGAGGAGGTATGACAGGCGACAGTTTCTGGTGGGAGGCAGGAAATTTTGTAGGTCATATTTTATGAACTATGATATAAAAAGGCTAGGAAAACATAGCTAAATTCTATTGTGATTACTGTTTATTCTAGCACCTAAAAAGAAATAAATGAAATACCGACCATATTTTATTTTTATTTATATATGTATATATCATAATTAAGTAGTTTTAATATATTTATTAGCATCGACCTATGACACCAGGAGGTCACAGTTTGATTACAGTCAGGGCACATCTAAATATCCTCTCTTTTTTTTGGCCTTCCTTCCTTTTTTTTTTTTCTTCGCAAAATCTTTATTGCTGAGAGCATTACAGATGCCCCTCTTTGCCTTCCAGAGCCCCCATCCACCCAGATCCCACCCCATTCCAGGCCTTCACAACCCCATTGTCTGTGTCCTTAGGTAATGCATACTTGCATAGAAGATTTTTCCTTAATATCTTCCCAAACCCCTCAATCCTTTCCTCTGAGATTTGTCAGTCTGTTCTGTTTCCATGCCTCTGATTCTATTTTATTCATCAGTTTATTTTGTTCATTAGATTTCTTGTTCATTTATTTTGATTTTTAAATTCAGTTGCTGATACAGATGTATTTATTGCCATTTTGTTGTTCACATTTTTTATCTTTTTTCTTCGTCTTCTTTCTTCTCCCTCTTCCTCTTCCTCTTCCTCTTCTTCTTCTTCAAGAATACTCTTCAACATTTCATATAATAGTGGCTTGGTAAGGATGAACTCCTTTAGTTTTTTCTTGTCTGTGAAGCTCTTTATCTGACGTTCAATTCTAAATGATAGCTTTGCTGGGTAATGTTGGTTATAGGTTCTTGTTATTCATCACTTTCATTATTTTTTGCCAATCCCCTCTGCCCTGCAAAGTTTCTGTTGAGAAATCAGCTGACAGTCATATGAGTGCTCCTTTGTAGGTAACTATTTGCTTTTCGCTTGCTGCTTTTAAAATCCTCTGTTTTTCTTTAACCCTTCGCATTTTAATTATGATGTGGACCTCTTTGGATTCATCTTGTTTGGGACTTACTGTGCTTCCTGAACTTGTAAGACTATTTCTTTCACCCTATGGGGAAGTTTTCTATCATTATTTATTCAAATAGGTTTTCAAGATCTTGCTGTCTCTCTTCTCCTTCTAGCACCCTCATAATGGGAATGTTGGTACACTGGAAGTTGTCCCAGAGGCTCCTTACATTATCTTCATGCCTTTTTATTCTTTTCTCTTTTGTTCTCCTTAATAGGTGTCTTTTGCTTCCTCATATTCCAAATCATTTATTTCTCAGAATCCTCTACTCTACCATTGAATTCCTGTGAATTATTCTTTATTTCAGTTAGTATAGGCTTAATTCTGATTGGTCCTATTTTTATGTCTTTGGCATTCTCACCAAGATCCTTGAAAGTCTTACTAAGTCCCTTGCATCTCTCATTAATTCCCTTGAAGCTCTCATTAAGTCCCTTGAAACTCTCATTAAGATCCTTGAGTAACCTTAGAACCACTATTTTGTCTCCAGTAGTTTGCTTACTTCCATTTATTTCATTTGTGACATGTTTCATTGTCTCTGCATTTTGGCAGCTTCCCTGTATTTGTTTCTATGTATTAGGTAGAACTACTATGTCTTCTGGAATTGGTAGAGAGAACTTGCGTATTAGGTTTCCTGTAGGGCCTAGTGGCTCAGACTCCCCAGTCACCTGAGCAGGGCACTCTAGGTATGTTCCTGTGTGTGCTGTGTGCTGTGCACAGTCTTGTTGTAGTTGAGACTTGATTGCTGTTGGCATCACTGGGAGGAATTGACTTCCAGGCTGATGGGCTGTGAGGACCAGCTGCATCCCAAATGGAAGAGCTTCTGTGCAGGAGACACCCCTATGGAACAGGACTTGTTTCAGTGGGGCTTTGGTGCTGAGTCAGCTCCTTGAGTGTGTTGCTTTTGGATGTGCAGAGCTGTAATCTGTTATGATATGAAGCTGTCCAACAGATTCATTAGCTCTGGGGCCTCCAGGAGGTGCAAAGTCAGCCGCTGCCTGGGGCCACCTGGCAGGAGCTACAGAGAGATCTGCAGATGGCTGCTACTTGTTTTGGGCTAGGAAGTGCCCAGGCAAGACCCAGCTGTGAAGCAAAACAGGCTGGTGCTTGTGCAGAGTCTTGGGCCTTTTATTGATAGGTTCGATGCGAACTGCTGATTCTTTGAGATTCCAGCAAAGTCTGAAGCCTGAGCCAGGATAGGCCACTCATATGGAAAATTGGCTACAAACAGCTTGGGTAGGGCTGCAAATTGGATAGAGTGGGGTCTGAGGGAATAACCAGGGTGGAGAAAACAGTGACATCCACGCTGACGGAAACTCAGATATGGCTGCCAGTCAGCTTTGTGACTGGGGAGGTCCCAGCACAGGAACAATAAACCTTGTGAAAAACACTTGACAATCATGCCGGCAAGTTACACTCAGGGATCCTTCTTTTCAACAAAATTAGATGTTTATGTTAAAAGAATCAGTACAGTCAAAATTAATGCATAAGTCCAGCCAGTGTTGCTCAGTGGTTGAACATTGAACTATGAACCAGGAGGTGACAGTTCAATTCCAGTCAGGGCACATGCCCAGGGTTTCTGGCTCAATTCCCAATAGGAGGCATGCAGGAGGCAACCCATCAGTTATTCTTCTCATCATTGATGTTTCTATCTCGTTCTCTCCCTCTCCCTTTCTCTCTGAAGTCAACAAAAATATATTAAAATTAACACATAGATATACATATGATAGTGTGTACACTACCACAGGGTATAATCTTTGCAAACCTGTCTGAGTGTACAGTATTGATGCACAACAGCACAGACTGGTGTATGAAGCACAGAGCAATCTGCCACAGCACTCAAACCTCCCCTGTAAGTACACCCCCTCGTCTCCTACAAGGTGGTGTGTGTTGGCCAGCAGCCATTTGGTTCCCTGGAAAAACAGCACTGTTAGAAGTGTTCAAACGCATCTCTGTCCGTAACGCTGCACAAGGATGCATATCTAACAGCACTCATTCTGAACTGCAGGCTGAGACTGGAGGAGGAGGAGGTAGAAGTAGTACGGCTTGGATGAATGTCAACGGTCCAGTCAGGAAGTGAGACCTAGGCCTGGAGGAACACAGCTGTGCCAGACAACTAGCAGGTATGACCAGCCACTCAGACACTGGATGAGAAAGATTTAAACATTGGGGAACAAAAGCCGGAAAAAGAAACTGGGGGGAGAGCAGGTTAGTGGGGGCTAGTTAAACTGTGGGTGCAGGTAAGCTCAACAGGTTAGACTGTAATATACACGTGTCACTGCCAAAGTGCAAAAACTAAATGCTAGAAGACCCCAGAGAAAGGCACCAATGGGTAGGACGGGACGAAGACTTCACAGAGGCCAGCTCCTATAGACTTGGAATATTCTTTAGGTAATAAGTAAATGTAACCTGTAAACTCCCCATTCGAGCCCCTTCACTAAAGATAAACCTGAAGAGGCACTATTTTATGTTCAAATATAACTTGAAAAAGAGAAATTAGA
>NW_005872481.1:58899-68402 GCF_000147115.1 Myotis lucifugus
ATGGTCCCCCGAAAAAGGTGGAGGGGATAGAAGGAAAGCCGGAGGATGAAGGGAATGCTCATCCGAGGCTCAGGAGCAAGTTGGTAAAGTGTCAGAAGCCTGGAGGGAGTAGAGAGGGTGTGTCATGTTCCCTGCCCAGGTCATGGCTCACAGGAAGGGAAGCTTAGTGCCGGGGTCAGAGCTCAGCTACACACTTGTTAATCGCAGGGGTGCTCAAGCGGTCATCAACTTCATTCCCTGCCTGGAGGTCTTTGCAGATGGCCCTCTCTGCCTGATCTGGGGAGCAGAGTGGGTGGTGGGCATCTTTCCCATTGGTAATGCCCGGGCCCCTGATGCCTCCTGGCCCGGTAGCGGGCTGTGTCTTTGCAGAGCTCCAACAAGGGCAGCGTAGAGGAGCTGGCGGACAGGTTCACTTATGCCCTCAACCGGTACAAAGGACAAGTGCATCAGGACAGGGAAACCGTCCAGTGCCAAACTGAGGTGAGAGCTGGCCCACACCCAGGACCCTGAGGTGACTGGGGTGGGACCAGAAGTAAGACTCAAATCTGGGGCCTCAAATTTCTCACAGGCCCACTCCCAAAGTGATCTGTACCTTCAATCCTCCAGACCAGGTCCGTGGTAGGGGAGAAAAGCAGTCTTTCTTCGTGTGCTTGTTGGGATCAGAGGGAAAGCATTTGCTGCTGTCTTTGCCTCATGCTCCTTTCAGTTGATGAACTCCCTGCCCCAAGTATCCTGTGGACCAGCCCCAGCCCGACTGTACTGGTAGACCTTCTCCAAGTCTTACACACCATCCCACTTGATAATGCTGTGTACTTAAAAAAAAGAGAGAGAGTGGGAGGTAAGCAGGGGGGGGCAGTTAGGGGTGTAGGAAGGGATTAAGGTCTTGAATACTTTTCTCTGCAACCTATCACCTCACAGAGGATGACAAAACATTGCAGAGCGGCCAGGTCAGGAGCTGTGGCCTTACCCAACTCCATATCATCCCAACGAAGGACAGAGTTTTCATCAGTGATTCAGGCTTTCACTGTGGCTACACCTTGACACAAATCAATTCTTGCTAGCTCAGCAGGGCTGCCAGGAACATCCTCCCCGTGTCCTCATAGACTAGGTCTGCCATGACACAGGACCACAGATTGGGTGGAAGGTTCCTGATGCTTCCTGGCTCAGTACCCACTCTGTCTTTGCAGAGCTCCAAGGAGGACATCATTGAGGTGCTGGCCCATGGACCCGACTACACCACCTACGGGGTCAGGGTGCAGGTGCACCAGGCTGACGACACAGACCAGTGCCTGTCTGAGGTGAGAGCTGGCCTTGAGGGTCTCTACACCCACAACCCCAACACAACCTGGCAGTGCCCAGAACCCACACTCACATCTGGGGACTCCCCGGGCACCCTCCCAGAACTCTCTATAGTGTCCCACAGCCCCAAGAGAAAGAAATGCTGACCCCCACGACTCCCTCCAGCTACGTGGGACGGTAGAGAGACGCTCCTCACATATTTGTAGAAATATCAGAGAGAGAAATGTTGTTTGACTTCACAGTGGACCATGAGCACTTGGGCATTTCGCTGTTTGTGTTGCTAAAAACTACACTTGCCACGTATCCTCTGGAGCACTCAGCTCCACTGTCCTTGCAGACATGGTCCAATCGGGGAGGTCGTTTGACCAGCGATGCACCCTTTCAGTGCTGTTGGACATGGGCCTAATGCAGTTCAGCTGCCATGTCAGAAGTGCTGCCCGGAACACTGATGTGTGTCGGAATGGACTGTGTTAGGTTGCTTGCTTGGGCTGCCATAACCTAGGACCACACTGGGTGGTGTTAACAGCAGACATTCATTTTCTCACAATTCCGGAGGCTAGAAGTGAGAGATGGTGCTGTCAGCGGGGCTGGTATCTCTTGAGGGGGTCGCTCCTCAGCTTGTAGATGGCTGTCTTCTCTCTGTGTGTCACATGGACTCCCCTCTGCACTGCCACGTGTCCTCCCCTCCTCTTCGAAGGACACTGGTCAGATTAGATGAAGACCCACATCACTGTATTCACGTCACCTGAATGACTTGCTTGAAGACTAAAACTCAAATGCAGACACATCATAAAGTTCTAGGGCTTGCAAAGTCATGGGATTAGGGGTACACAATTTAGACCACAGTACATGTAATGTCCACAGCTAGAGATGGACGCCCACTGCTGGTGGAAGGACGAGCACATGTAAAATTTTAAGGGCTGCAGGCAGATTCCAAACCCAAAGGGCTGTGGCAGGGACCTTGCCAACAGCAGTTTCTGATGATGGCTGCTGCCTTGCTCCCAGCCTGGCCCGGGAAATCTCACTCATTGAAATTTTCACGTGGCCGACGTCAAGTTGTCCAACTCAAACACAGTGTTCCTTCCCTGGCCATGGCCTCATGGGGACACTGAGGCACCTGTCACTTTTCACCCACCACATGGATTAGCTCCTCCCCGAGTCCTCTGGTCTGATTCCTGCCCCGTGATCGCCTTTCTCCCATCTGCAGTCTCCAGGCATTTGCCACCTTGTGGAACCTGTGATCTCCATAATGAGGGTCTTAAAATGCCCTTGAATGTAAAAGGATAAAACATAACTTTCTCTTTTGAAGTCAAAGGCTTTCGTAGGCCATGTCTACCCTGTACACTGTTCCCACGCTGGGGAGGGGAAATGTTCCCACACCCTTTCCACCCATGTCAGCACAAGGTAAGTCTCGGGTACCTGAGAGGGAATGTCATGCAGGACAGTACCCAGTTCTGACCTGCATGCCCTTGAGCAGACATCTGATATTTCCTAAGCAAGCCTCTGTGTTCTCATCTGTATAATGAGGACGTTTCTTGAGTACTCACAGGGCCTGGGCTCTGCATTTGCACTATTACTACTAGGAGGTTTGTTGATCCTCAGCAAAAGGGAAGGGGGGAAGAAAAAATCATGCCGAGAAGGTGGCAATTGTATGAACGTGCACGGAAATTCAGTGGCACTTTGAAGACCTAGAAACTCGTCCGGCCGGGGCACTCCTGTCCCGCCTCTTGCACATGTGCCAGTGGGGCTGGAACTTCCCGAGTGAGCTCCAAACCTCCATCCTTGTGGGATTCATGGTCATGCCGCTGACATGGATGTCCTTCCTTCTCCCACCCAGTGTGCAGCTGAGCAAACTGGTAACCTGCATGAGTCCTGCAGGACGCAGGCCCTCCAGGAAGGCACCTCGGAGAAGGTGGCCATGGCCATGGGACCAGCTTTCCCGGGGGGAATCGTCCCCCACGTCTCACGCTGGCCTTCTCCAGAGCCCAACGCTTCCTGGACGAGCTTCTAACTAGGTGAGCACACACTCGTGACTCTGCCCACTGCTAGCTGTGAGGCTTGAAACGTCACCACATCTTCCCGAGTCTCAGGATGCTCCTCTGAAAAGTGGGCTGCTGGGGGGTCAACCTCATAGCACTGCTGTGGGGTCAAGCCATGGCAGGTCTCACCTGCTCCCTGGCTCTGCAGACAGGGTAGCTGGACGTGCGGCGGTTGTTGGTGGCAATTCTTTCACTCTGTCCCACGGAAAGAACTCTGACACACCCATCAGCGGCCTGTGGTATCGGAGGGTGGAAAAGCACATGGAAAGCAACCTGTTAAGCAGTGTGAGATTTCACCTAGCCGGTCCTGGTCCTTGGTGTAGCCACACTGGGGATTTCTGGGGAGAGCAGGGGCCCAGGCCCACTCAGATGTATGGCATGCTTCTCGTTGGAGTTTCTTTACTCGACAATGCGCATGCACATTTGGAGACACTTAGCCTGACTCAACGAATGAAGCAGACACAATCCCTGGGCCTCAGTTCTGGGCAATGGGTCCAGCAGTCACGCTGTCCACCATTCGCAGGTCGTGTCCACCATCCATCAGGGCTGATGCCATCAGAGTGTTTTTTCCATCTGGAGGCACACCTGCTTACAATGACCGGGGTGACACACCGCAAGCCCAAGTCATAAAGTGAGTGGTCTCTGGGTCCAGAAGTAGGGCCCCCAGAGTCAGCATAGTGGGTACTGTGTTGGTGGGGGTGGGGGGGAGGGTGCCTTGCAGAACCCTAATCTTATACATCATATGATTCCCAAGAAAGGCCTGAGCTCTGGAGTCTTCTATTCCAGGAGGACAGGAGTCAAAGAAGACAGTGGGTGGGGTCCCGGGCCTTGTAGACCCAGAGGAGATGCTGGGCTGAGTTGTCCCTCAGCGTCCCCTCCCCCACACAGACCCACCCCGCTCTGCCTGCCCCTCTCCATATCCATCTCCCCTGACATCCCTGGTGAGGCTCAGAACAGAATTGTGGTGAGAAGGCTGCTCACAAGTCTGTCTCAGTCCTCAGCCCCTATGCCCAGGGTCTGGAGGGTGGGGCTGGGCAGTGTACTGGACCTTCAGGAGAGCTGCCAGTGGGAAGAAGAGTCTCACCCAGACTCCATGTTGAACCTGCTGGATCCCACACCTGCTACAACCAGGACAGCCCCACAGGGGCCGGGGGTGGCATGGGGCTGTGCCCTGGGTGGGCAAGGGGGGCCTGCACAGAGGCTCTGATCTAAGCCAGTGTGCCATGGGAGGGCAGAGTGGAAGGAAAGACCAGGACTCAGACTCTGCTGCCCACCTGCCTCTCCCCAGGGCCTTTGCTGCGATGGTGGGGACCTGGCTGGACCAGGTCCAGGGTTTGGGGCAGCCCCTCCCTTTCGCCTGTTTCGAGGCAGAGCAGGCCTTGGTGCCCGTCAACTCCCCTGCCTCACACCTGGTGGGCCACGCCCAAAATCTATGGTTGGAGCTGCAGCATCTTGAGCCCACCGAGGCAACTCCACAAGGTGAGGGGCACTGGTCATCGGGGCAGATCATCTGGGGAGGGCAGGCTCACGGGCTGGAGTTCCCTTAAAGGCGGTGGCATCTTTCCTGTCTGCGCAAAGTCACAGGAAAGCCAGGTGTGTGAGTCAATCTGTCTCTTTCTCCTGCTCCAGGTCCACGCCCAGAGCTCCAGAGCTCTCCAGAGACAGAGGAAGGGCCTGCTCAGGGGCCAGAGCCTGGTCCAAGGAGAAGCCCTGCCCTGGCCTGGCCTGGCCCGAGGCAGTACCTCAAGCCATTATGGAGCCAGCTACTGGCTGTGCTGGAAGGCTTCTCTAGTGCTGTCAGAAGAGTTCTAGGCGATTATCTGAAATAATTAAGAGGAATACATCCCAACTCTATATTTTTAATAGTAAATAATGATAATTTTTAAAAGTACCTACCTATTTATGTAGACTATTTCCTATTAAGTTAAATACTCTTTTTGAATAAAAAAGTTGTTGATTAAAAACACATGTAGACCATGTCTACTCTTGTACCTATACGTAATACCATACACACACACACACACACACACACGTGTACAAATACATGCTGACATGGAAGGATACTCACTGTATAATACAGTTTTAAAATAAGTTTTGAAACATTTAATTCTTTTCTGATAACTATGTATACACTGATAAAACGGGGAAATAAAATCTGGAAAAATATACACCAAAATGTTCACACTAGTGAACTGTCAGAAGTGAAACTACTAGAAGTGACAGTTTCCTCTCATTTTGCTTTATGTGTAGGTTCTGATTGACACAAGGATCATACCTCCAATGTATAGATAGGCAGTAGAGAGAGGAAGGGAGAGGCAGAGAAACATAGAGGAGAGGCGCATCAGCCGCCTCCTGCCCACCCCCGACATGGAATTGACCGCAAAACCCTGCCATGTGCCCTCCCTGGGAACTGATCCGGAAACCTTTCAGTGCAAGGGGAGATGCCCATCTACTGAGCCACATCAGCCGGGGTTAGACTCAATATATATTTTAGAAATACACTTTGATTGATTTCAGGGAGGGAGAAGGGGCGAGACAGAGACGTAAAAGATGAGAGAGAAGCATTGATTGGTTGCCTCCTTCACGACCCCTATTGGTGATCCAGTCTGCAACCCGGGCCTGTGCCCTGACCCGGAATCACACCAACTGTGCACTCCTGCCCGGTTCGACCACTGGGCGACACTGGCCAGACTCAATCAAACCTTTCTAAACTTTCCCAAGTGCCAATTTGCATCTTGAAATGTTCTCAGGAAAGGAAAATTCACTTAATAGGGGGCATCCTAGTTCCCTCGCTGTTTAGCTGGATTTGCTATTTGGCCAGAAACAGCCACTAGACTAGCTCTTTACCATATTTAAAATCACTAGTGAGTGAAAGAGCATTGCTTTGGTTGCAACAGGAGTAACTCAAAACAACTCCCTCCACTAAACACTTCCTTAATCATTTCCCTTCCTCCATGAGCCCAGAATTTAACTCACCAGTCCAACTCAGCTTAGGAAGAGGCAATGGTTCCACTGGAACAGGACGGTCCGGAAACAAGGTACACAGCCCTGGTTCTACCGGAAGGGCCATAGTTCACTGACACCACCACTGCAACAATCTATAATTAAAATGAAAAGCATCATGTCAGAAAATTCTAAGCAGAAAAGGACAAAGGAATGCCACTGGTGAGTATTTCCAAAGGAGGCACGATGTGCAAGAGGGATCCATTCAGTGCGGTGGCCCAACCATCCAAAGCTCATCGTTCTCATGTGAACACTCTTGCTCTGAGGGGAGACACATTTCCTTTCTTTCATTTCATATTTGCTTTCAAGGCAAACCAGCTGGTCAATACACCAAGACAACACTCCTCAGCTATCCAACAAGAGACACCTAAACGTCTCAGTGAATTTTAAGTTTTACTAAATTTGAATGAATAAAAGTTTCATTTTAAAGTGACATGGGGCTGCCGGGCTTGTGTGGCTCAGTGCTTGAGCGTCGACCCCAGAACCAAGGGATCCCCGTTTCATTCCCAGGCAGGGCCAGTACCGGGGTTGCACACTAGGGGCTATGTGACCGAAGATGCTCTCTCATCATTGATGTTTCTCTCTCCCCTTCGCCAGCCTTTTCACTCCACCCCTTCATCCCTAACGCCTCCGCTGTCTTTGTTCCCTTTCCCTTCCTCTCTCTGAGATCAATAAAAACATATACGTCTAACAAGTTATATGTGGATAATATAGACACCTATGAGACAGGGAACTTCAAGACACTAGGAAACCACTGCGAAAGAGTCATTCCCGAATGTCCTGGCCCTCTTTCCTCCACAAGTCCACACAGAAGAAATGTACGGGGCCATTAGTGATCCCAGTAGAAACAGGAAGCTCACCAGAAATGGGAAGCTCACCCTCCCCTATGTCCCCACTGCTCTTCCCCCCACCATCTCCTCCTGAGACTGAGGCCACTCCATCAGGAGCAGTTTGACACAAAACTGCCCCATGTCCCTTGCAATTCGGCCTGTTCTGCCCAAGGTTCAAGCAAGAGTCTCATAGTTGATTCTGAGACACTATTTTCCTCTCTGATATAAAGCACAAGAGGGAAGAGAGGACTTTTCTTCCTCTCGTTGATGCTGGGAGCTTACCCTGACATCATTGAGCAGCTGAATTCAATACTGGATCCACCTACCTGTGCACTTGTTATTTTGTGAGAAAGACAAATCCCTACTGTTAGCTTCATCACTATTCTGCTGCCTATAATTCTCAGCTTGCACACTGAATGAGATCCTTAACACTCCTGAGGGTGGACAAGGTTGTAGCATTGCATGGTATTGCAAAAAACAACAACAACAACAACAAAAACGCAAACAAAAACAAAAAACTATGGGAGCAGAGAGCAGGACAGGGGAAAGATGGGAGGTGCCTGAAAGAACACCAGACTTCCACCGACTCCAGAGGGAGACGTTGGGACACAGGGCATGGCACAGCTCTAAGCTGGGCTGGGAGGGTGTGATGCCAATCAGGATCTCAAAGTGTGACCACAGAGAAGGGGTGAGGGAGAGACACGACTGCCAAAGAAGCTAAGGTCAGATCATAGAGGGCCTGGACGGACACGCTAAGGATTAGGGACTCATTTCTAAAGGCCATAGGAGACCACTGTTAGTTTTCATAAGAGACATGATCATATTTACATTTTCAAAAGATCCTTCGGGCTGCCGGCAGAGAATGCTTAGGGACCCGGCGATACTAGAGGTTGACAGCTCACAGAGAACACATGGTATCAGGAGGCCCTGAAGTCAATGTGGCTTAGTACTCTGGGTGCTAAGCTTGATGGCTTCACACTAGAATCATTGTATCAGGAATGTCAAGGTTGAAATCTATCCCACTCATGCGACTTGACAGTGTACTGGGCTGCATATCGGGGCACGCTGTGCTGTCTGTTCCTGGAACAGACAGATAGGAAGGTACTGACATCAGGTCAGGCCTTGAGATATGGTCTCATGGTCCCTCCTCAATATACTGTGCTCTCTGTTCCCGGAAAACATAGATAGGAAGGTGATAATGCTATACTGTGTCGGGAACAAATTGCGTGAGCATGGCTTTGTAACTTTGTAGTTTTTGCATATAAATAGCCATAACTCTTGTAGTCAGGTGCTGCAGTTCGAAGCAAAGGCTGGACTGCAGACAGCTGGCCAGCTTAATAAAGGTTCCTAAATTTAAATTCTGAGTCGGTGGTCTATCTCGCTGAGTCAACCCATAACATTTGGAGGCCCCAGCGAGATTCCCGGCAGGGAGGAGGGGGACCCCTTGTTTAGGGCAGGAGGCTCTCCCCCAGCAGGGATGAGAGGGACCCCCTATTCAAGGCCGGAGGCTCTCCCCCTGGCAGGGGTGAGAGGGACCCCTTGTTTAGGGCAGGAGGCTCTCCCCGGGCAGGGAGGAGAGGGACCCCCTATTCAAGGCAGGAGGCTCTCCCCCACTGGTCGCCGGGCACTCAGAGAGATACCCCACACCTGTGGAGAACAACTACCAAGGAGGCCTCCAGTCCACCCAAAACTTTCAATTCGGAAACCGAACCACCTGGACTCTCGAGAGAGGTAAGGACCGGTCGTTAAACAGGAATTGGGACGTCCCATGGAAGGACCTATACGGAGGGCTGGACGCAGCGGTACTCCTGGTCCTGACCCGCGGCCACGACGGTGGCCGGGGTCCCTGGTTCGTGCGCCTGTAGGCTGCACTGGGTTTGTCTGTCTGGTATTTGTTTGTCTGCTTCTGTGTACACTCTGCTGCAGTGTTTTTTGAACATTTTCAGGACTTCAAGGAGCAAGCTGCAGGTTCCGGGCAACCTTAGGTTGCATTTGGCTGATTTATTTTGTCTTTGTTCTTTGTTGTCTTTGTCTTTATCAAATGGGATAGGGTCAGTCATCTTCGTCGACCCCCTATCAGTCAGGCCCACTCCGGGTGAGTGGAAGGGGAGCTTGATCACCTCCCGGGAAGCTATAGAGCTCCCTCAGGAATTAGGAAATTGTTAGGAATTGGGTGGATTGTTTAAACTCTGAGTGAATGTCTGGTGAAAGTGTGTGAGTGTGGAGGGAGGGGGCCTGCCCTCTCCTCTCCTTTATGTGGCTCCACGACTTCGGTTACGGAGTCCGAGTGGGCCCCAACCTGCGGTTCCGTGATTCGTCATATGGCATAACG
>NW_005872482.1:0-7534 GCF_000147115.1 Myotis lucifugus
GGGTCCTACCACATCACGGCCCAACGGGAAGTCTGATGCAAGGAACATTCTGGAAGGTAGCACGTTGAACGAGCACTAGCAGCCAGTTCCTGTGGCTGTGCTGGATCTGAAAACAATCCAACCTCAAGGGGAGAACTTGCTTCCGCAGGCTTTCCAGTCCCACGTGGAAGCTTTTCTCACTGAATGGTGACCTGAACTGGAGGGGATAAACCTAGGGCCTCAAGTAACGGTGGGTACTTGATTGCATGCAGGAAAGGTTTCCCAACACAAGGTGATTGTGAGACTGTTTAGTAAAGTTGTGGTCAGTGAAATAAAGGAAGGGCTTAGAATAGAAGAAGCAACAGGAGAGCTCAGGCCCGGCTGCTTGTGGTCACTAGAAACGTTATCAGGAAGACCTGGGCCAAGGTGGGCCTGCCGTTACCTCACTGGAAAATCAGAAAAAGGGGGGCTGGAGACAGCTGCAGGGGGTCCCCTGCAGTTTCAGTGATGCACACTCTGGGGGAAGGAGAGAGGAGAGGGTAAGGCATGGACTAGCTCCCAGGAAGGAGAGGGCTCAGGCTGGGGGTTTAGGGGAGGTCTTAGGGGAGATCTCCATAGAATATTCTTGAGTTTTCCATGTGTTTCCTTTCAGGGTCATGGTCTCCACTGATTGGTTGGCACAAGTCACGACAGCTGGTCCCTGTGTGGCCCACAAGGTTTTGCTGCTTTTCTGAGCCTGGAGCTCAAATACAACAGAGGCCTAGATATTATCTCTAGGGAGGCGACCTTCTGTAACTGGTGCAAATTGCTTGGGTAGTTTGTTTGCTGTCTGCCTCACTTTCCCCATTCCACTTGCCAAAGAATTTTCCTAGCTTCTTACTATTCTGTCCCATTCTTTCAAATGTTTCTTCCCACAAACTATGTCAAAAATACATCCCAACAGATAAAGATGATTTTTCATCAAAGGTCTCACCATTACTAATGCCTTAGACCTACCTGCCATGAGGATTTTCTCAAGAAATAAAAGAAAATATTCCCACCTGGACTGCTTCTCCTGTGGGACTTGACTGTCTCTGACCATGTTGGGGGAGGGAAGGGCCTGGCCCAGGAGTCAACAGTCTGTTCAATAATGAATTTGTCTATGACATGGCTGTGCCTCATTACAGAACTCACTGTCTTTCTTTAATAGAAGAGTCATTTTCCTTCTTTCCTTCCTTTTTCTCTATCTTCTTTCCTTCCCTTCTTTTCCTTTAATTTTTTTTATTGGAAATTTCCATTTCAAACATAAGCAAATGTAGAGACTATAGTACAATAAGCCCTTAAGTACTCATCAGTTTTAACAGCTCTCACCCATCTTGTTTATCCATACCTCTACTCATCTCACCCCTGGCTTTTTTTTTTTTTTTCATTCTCAGCCAAGGATATGTGTATTGGTGGGCGTTTTTTAAATGTATTTTATTTCATTTTTTTTTTTTACAGAGAGTATGGTAGAGGGATATAGAGCCAGAAACATCGATGAGAGAGAAACATGGATCAGCTGCCTCCTGAACACTCCCTACTGGGGATGTGCCTGCAACCATGGTACATGCCCTTGATCAGAATTGAACCTGGTACTCTCCAGTCCACAGGCAGATGCTCTATCTTCTGAGCCAAACCGGTTAGGGCTTGTGTATTGGTTTTTCAGAGAGAGATGAAAAGAGATAGAGAGACAAGGAGAAAGATGAGACAGAAAGAGAGGGAGAGGGAGAGAGAGATAGAGAGAGAGAGAGAGAGAGAGAGAGAGAGAGAGAGAGAGAGATTGGTTACTTCTCATATGTACCCTGAATGGTGATCAAACCCAAACCACAGGTATGTACTCGGACTAGGAATCAAACCAAATCCGCAACTTTTTTTTTCTTTTCAGTGTATAGGACAATGCTTTGACCAACTGAGCCACTGGGCTAGAGCACCCCTGGCTTCTTTTGAAGCAAATCCCTAAACATCAGTAAATTCATCTGTAAATATTTCCAAATTACTTAACTTATTTATTGCTGTTGTCTAGTTGCTAGAAACAGTAATCAATCTTTGAGATCATGATTTTATGGGTTGACATTTTGGGCTGGAATCAGCTGAATGGTTCTTCTGTAGGTTTTGTCTGCTCTCTCATGCGGGTACAGTAAGCTGGTGACTTCTTTAGGGTTGCACAGTCCTGATGGCCTCACTCACATGACTGACTGTTGACCAAGGAGCCTTAGTTCTCCACCTGGCTCTCCAGCAGGCTGCCTTGGGCTTGCTCCCATGGTGGCAGTATTCCATGAGTTCCCTGTGGCAAGAAGCAATCTTTTAATTAAAAAAATTTTTTAACTTTACTTTTATTGTTGACATATGTTGAAACAGATGTCCCCATTTGCTCCCTCCCCCCTTTCCCACCTGAACCCAACCCCTGACCCCCCATTCCTCTCGCCATCACCACACTGTTGTCTGTGTCTAAGGGTTATGCATAGATGTTCTTTGGTTAATCCCTTCACCTTCTTTCATCTACTCCTTCCAGTAAATGTTAGTCTGTTCCATGTATCCATGCCTTTGTTTCTATTTTGTTCATCAGTTTATTTTGTTCATTACATTCCACTTGGAAATCTTAATGTTGAAAAACTTTCTGATTCAACTTGTTTTTTATTGTTTTATTTAACTTTTTCAAATGACTCTAAGATATGTCATTAATTGGGGTGTGCTATAATTTATTGAATAGGTCATCATGATTAAATCATACTTATTCAAGTGTTATTATTACAAAGAATTTTTCATCTTAAAGGTCCAATCTTGATTGATGTATGTTGGAAGTTGACCAAGAGGGTGAAACCCAAAGGCTAAAACACTGTAGGCATTAGCAGAGCCAAGGGACCTACTGTGGAAAGGAAATGGCACAAAGACTTTCTATCTCCAGGGTTGCTGAGGATCAATTTCTATGATTTCTCAGGACCTCTGGAAGGGAGTCCTTACCTCCAGCACCACCAATTCTTTGCCATTGTTCAAGTCAGAAAAATGTGTACCTTTGGGTGGGCTCTGCTCTGAGGGATAAATACTTGGTGAGAGGCACATAGGCTGGATTATTGACCCACTCACCCACCCATTCCATCACACTTATTTATGCATTTTTCCTGCTAATCCTTCCTCACCCACAATTTCCTCACTGAAGTTTCTATTGCATCACAACACAACCTTTTCAAGGACATAGTTGTGATTCATTCTATTTATGATATCCCACACCTTCTCACCTGCTGGGAATCTTTCTAGAAGAGACTTAGAAACTCAAAGGAAGCCAGAGGGCGGGGCTTCCAGAAATCATTTATAACCTGCCACTTGCAGAGATCACACACACAACCAGACACAGTTTGGAAGAGCTTCCCAGCAGAAGGCACAACAATGGAAACGCTACCGGTGAGTGGAAAAGGCACAGCCTTCAATGATGACAGGTCCCATAAGAGAAGGATGAAAGAGTCGGAGATTCTCTGAAATGAAAACATTGGAAATGTTTTACTGGGGGTTGTGAAGATATGGAAGAGAGAGGATGGGGCAGGATATCTACTGGCAGCATTTGGTGGTATCTGACTGAGGGTGAACTCTATTGAGACGCTGTGACTTTGTGTGGGAAGTGAAGAGCTGACTGGGATGAGGGAGTGTGTGCATGGATGCAAGGGGTGAGATTACACATTTGTCTTCATGCCTCTGAATATGTGTGTGTGAGTGAAGCTGGGGCAGTGGTTGAACAGCTGTGCATGTCATCATGAGTAGTAGTGTTGGGAGGTATGTGTGAGACGGTGAGTTCCATGTTTTGCATAACTGTGTGTGTATGATGAACTATGATTGCATGTTGAACTATGAATATGCGTGCAGCTGTGTCTGCTTGTGAGGGTTCTCCCATACATGGTAGTGACTGTTTAAGTAGCTGTGGTTCTGTTCCTGTGTATCACTGTGGCTCCTGGTTAGCAGAACTGGAGGTCTTGGGGAGAGTGGCTTTCTCAGGACTCCTTCCTGAGGGTTAATGAGAGCAGAATGAGTCAGTCCTCAGATGGCTCTTCTCAAGAAAGCGGGATGAAGATGAACTCAAACTGTTGGGCATAAGACCTCCTGTCTAGGTCAGCACATAGTGACCCCTGCTCCTGCCTCAGGTCTCCTCCTCCTGCCAGTCCTTCCTTTGTCCTAACAACAACAACAACAAAAGGTTAAGCAGATCCTGTCTCTCTGGGGAAGGTGGTTGGGAGAATTGGTTTCAGAGAATGGATCACCTGAAGATGGAAGGAACAAAATAAGCCTCAGTCCAGACAAAGCTTACAGTCGATATCAGGGAACAACCTGTAGATTCTATCTAATTACTTTCCTGTCTCCCGCTCTGTGTGCAGGTACTGACTGTCCTCAGCAACTTGTGCACATTCCTGAAAGGACACCATTGCCCCTGAAAATTCTGATGCATATACATGCCACACACAGGAGTCTCCTTTTCCATTATTTCCCTCCCCTTTAAACAACTATCTTATATTGGAGTGAAGTTTTATATTTTATACGTTTATATTCTAAAGCCTTATCTTCACAGTTTCAGATAAAAACCGATGGGAGGGTAGTATCTGAGAAAGGGCCCTCCCCTTCCGATAAGTCACTCCTGTATAGACCCTGTACTTGCCAGGGACCATGCCAAAGGTTTTACATCTATTAGCTCAGTTATTCCTGAGAACATCCTAGGAAATAGGAATTTTATAATCCTTCTTGTACTGAGAAAACGGAGGCAGGGAGCATTCAAGTGATGGAACTCAGTTCTCATTGGTCATAAGAGCAGAATCAGCATTAGAATAGAATCCAGTCCACCTGGCTTTAGAACTCTTGCTGTGAACTTCAACCTTCTCATTTCTTCAAAGACACAGGGACCTGCCTGTGGTGAGGTGGGAAGAAGAGGGTCGTCAGAGTATGTCCTTTGATGTATAACTTGCTTTGCCACTGGGAACTGTTATAGGATGGGAGACCACACCTGGTCTTGCTCCTCTCAACTACTCTTGTCTCCCATGGCAGGTCCTATACAAAAAAAATGTATTCTTTTCTGTTGGTTCTTCAGTAAAAATCAACGGGACACCTATCATGCCTTTCTGGTGAGTATCTATAGCCCATCGGGAAGAGAAAGGAGATTATTAGAGCTTTGGGGGTCACTTCATGCATGACTGAGGTTGATGTTTGTAATTAGCATAATGGTAGCACAATGCAGATGCAGGTTCTGGAGACCCATGTGGTGCCAGGCATTAAACCTACTGGTGCATGTCTGTGGGCAAGTGTTGAAGTCTGGGGGCTGGGGTCACTCAGGCATTGGAGCTGAGGTTTATTATCAATAAACACAGTATTTTCAGGGCATGAAAAGTAGCCCCAGGCCAGTGACTGCTGCTCAGTGTGAGTCCTGGGCTAAGAGATGAGGCATCTCCTCAGCCTGGGCAGGACGAGCTGAAGCAGCCCCACAGGAACACATACTGCAGTCTCACCCAGGAAGGCCTTCCTTCCAACAGGAGGAGTTGGGAGGGTGTGTACGTGTGTGTGTCAAGTGTGGGCCCCCATGAGGAAAAGTCCTGCTCAACAGGCTGTTTGCTTTGCCTCCAGTATGAGCCCAGAGCTGCAGGTGGATTTCCACACTGGAACTAATGAGGACTCAGACATCGCCTTCAGTCTCCGAGTGTACTTTGGCAAAGAGCTGGTGATGAACAGCCGTAAGAATGGGTCCTGGGAAGAAGAAGTGAGATCCACTGATAAGCCCTTTAGGGATGGCCAACCCTTTGAACTGGACATCTCTGTGCTGTCAGACCAGTACCAGGTGAGTGTGCTCAGGAACATCCACTACATGGGCTCTCAGGGCTCTCACAGGAGCACACAGCTCTCCCTGGCCTGGCCCCCAGAGTCACTAGTGCCTCATCTCCTGCCCCTCTCATCACACAGCGCCCTCTGCTTGTACTGCCATGCTCAGGTCCTTTTCCAAATCTGAGCAGGTCAAGATCAGCCCACATGCCTTATTCTCCAGGGTGGAGAAGTTCTGTCTTCACTCACAGCCTCATTTCTACTATGCTGTCATTCCTTCAGTTTTCATGTAGGAGATTGTTAAAATATGCATATAAATAATTATAATCAGTCTAAAATTAAGTCTTTCCTACATCCCAAACCCAGTCCCTCTCTCCAGAGCAACACTTACTAATTCCTTTATGCTCCTTCCAGAGATACTATATGCTTGTTCAAGTCTATGTATGTATCTATCTATCTATTTATCTATCATTTATCTCTGCTTTTATTTTTAAACAAATGATCTTATAAGTTTCTCTAGAAATCACACATTGATGACTAGATTTTATTTGTTGTCAAAGAATGTATGTTAGAGAAACTAACATCATGCTATTTGTGATGCCCCCACATCATTTAATGTTTGCATAATATTCCAATAGAAGCATTTTCAGAAAAATTTAACTTGACCCTTATTCATGCACATTAAGGTAGTTTCCATATTTTGCTCTCATGAATGATGCTTCATTCTATATCACATTTTTGTCATTATCAACCTCCCTATTCTTATAAGGGAGGATAATTTCAGAGGAATTGAATAACTGGTTCAAAAAGTGTGTGCATTTTAAATTTGAAAAATTAAGACCTAAAAAGTTTACTTTTCCTCCATAACCACATCCACAGAGTGTATGTTTAAACCTCCTATCATTGGAGAAGCAAAAAGATTTAATGTCCTATGTTTGAAGTGAGGCAATGTTCCATTTGCTTATAAGCTGAATAAAAATATTCTCATTTTAATCCTATGTACTATTCCTCCTCTTTAGGAACATTCAAGGTTTGCCTCAGCAGTTAGAGCATTGATCTGCACACTGGAGGGTCTTAGGTTCGATTCTCCTCCATCAAGGGCATGTATCTGGGTTGCAGGTTTAATCCCCGACCCCATTGGGGCCCATGCAGGAGGCAACCAATTGAGTCTCACATGGGTCTCTCTCTCTCTCTCTCTCTCTCTCTCTCTCTCTCTCTCTCTCTCTCTCTCTTTCTCTCCGCCACCCCCTCTCTTCCATCCTCACTCTATAAAAATAGGAAAAAAAGAGTTTTATTCTTTACCTTTACCACCCCAAATCTGAGCTACTGAGTCAACAGGAGTAAATGGCAGTAAAATTTAGCAGAGCTAAAACGAATGCACTCAATAAACACTTAGTGACCAATTAGCCTATGATGCTCTGTGCAAGACCCAGACTCACGATTCATGAAACAGTTCCTGGCCAGAGGGAAGCCCAGGCAAACATAGACAGTGCAACATAGAGTGCTAACACCTCAGTGGAAGAATGAGAGAAACACAGAAAATAGGGTGAGTAACTGTCTGAAATCATTGCAAAAGAAAGGCTATAAAAAGAAGCATGTCTGTTGGGTTTTAGAGGGTGAATAGGAGTTTCTGGTGGATGGTGTGTGTACAGGATAGAAAAGGAAAGGAAGACGGTAAGTTTGTTTGGTGGCATGCTATATTTCTGACACATTTCTCTTCCAGGTAACAGTAAGTGGTGGCCAAAATTAC
>NW_005872482.1:8198-14663 GCF_000147115.1 Myotis lucifugus
TCGGGTGAAAAGTCTTAATTCTTCCTTATGCTAGGGATGTTTAATATATATTGACACTGTGACAGGTTTTGTGTGAGATGCACTGGGGAAAATGAAGAAAATGACAAGGCCAGAACTTAAAATTTTTTTTTTAATCCTCACCTGAGGATATATTTTTATTGATTTTGAGAGAGAGAGAGAGAGAGAGAGAGAGAGAGAGAGAGAGAGAAACTCAATAAAAGAGAAACATCAATGGGTTGCCTTCCATGTGTGCCCTGACTGGGAGCCTTCCATGTGTGCCATGACTGGGAGCCCAACCTGCAACCTTTTGGTGTACAGGATGATGGTCCAACCAACTGAGCCACCCAGCCAGGGTGCACTTAAAAAATTGTAATCCAAAGACTATTTGAAGAACCAAAAAGATTTGCCTCAAAGATTTTCCTATTATTCAAACAATTGCAAGATTTTTCCAATTTATGTGGGCAGAAGCCTGGGGCATGTTTGATAATGAATTGTCACCATTTTAGACCAGGGAGGATAAAAATTGTTATTAAAACAAGAACAATTTATATACCTGGATGCAGTGACCCGACTCTGGTTTTGATGTTGTCCCACTTAATCACTACAGAATAACAAACCTCCCCAAATATATTGGTATAAAACTATAATTTATGATTATCTCCCTCAGTTTGGCAGGTTTACTGCACTCATATGGGTAGTGTACCATGTGGCCTTAATCAAATTGCGGTGGGTAGGGAAGTTTTCTGATGGATGCTTTCCTGATATCTGACCCTTCACGTGCACTGGCTGAAACAGCTGGGGCTGGCTAGTTATTTCTCTCTTCACATGGCCTTCATGGTTGCCTTAGACCTCTTCAAATCACAGAGGTCTCAAGGGTTTGGGATTTAATGAATGGTGACTGGCTTATGCCACAGAGAACCCTTGAAAAAGCTCAAGTAGAAGGTGCAAGGTGTAATGGGACCCAGCTCTAGAAGTCATGCAGTGTCACTCCCATCACATCCTAATGTTCAAAGGTGAGTCAGAGAGACAGCCATAATCATGTGGAGAAGACTACACCAGGGCATGGGTATGTTGCCTTGTGATCCATGACAAGTCATCCTGGACTAGTACTGTTCCACCATCAGGCTCCAGAGACATTCACACTTCCCACATACTCCGAACTCTGACCACCCTCCAAGGAATTCCAAGTGTAATACAATAACAGCAACAAGCTCAAGACAGAAGTTCAGGATTTCACCATTCAAACCAGGACCTGGGACTCACAAAGTGAACTGAGTATAACTTCTCAGGTGCAGTTCTTTTCAATATATGCACTAATGGGGCAAAATACCTCATACATACCAAACCTACACGCTGAAACAGACACAGAATAAATGCAATTCACATTTTCAGAGGCAGCAGTAGGAGATGTAAAGCAGCCCCAGCTTCATATCACATATGACAACCAGTCAGGCTCATATCTAGCCTTCTCTCTAGGACTGTTTTCTCTGTAGCGATTGAGTCCACCCTCCATTCTCAGCTTCTTTGAGTTCTTGCCAAGACATCAGAATGAAAATTCTAGGGGCTCTGATTGTTCATCAACTTCTCAGCAAGTCCTGAGAACCACTTAGGAGACACACTACTCAGAAGACACTATTCCTAAAAACATACCAGGGCAGATTTAAGAAAGTGGGGAGGAGGGGATCAATGAGGGGGGAAGGGGGACATCTCCAATACTTTCAACAACAAAGATAAAAAATAAAACAGAGACTGGTACATCAAAACAAAGGAAAGTCTTCTGGAAATAGCCTCTTTGTCCACAAGGACTACCATAGGCATCAACCGTGTCATCTCTCTCCATGATCATTGCCACAGCGACTTCTTCAACTCCAACCTTACTAACTGGAATGACTCTTTCCTTAGCCTTCCTCCAACCTAACATCCAGAAGCCTTGAGGTGGCAACACATGGCTAATGGCGCTCTTCAGGCCTTTCTTCTGTGCAGAGAGGGCCTGGGGGGCAACTGAGCCAAGGGTCCTCGGCTGAGTCCAGCAGAGTAGGCAAAGCCATGTCCTGGAGACATACCTCGCCAAAGGCAGGGATGTGGTCAGTCCTGACCTTTAGCTCAGGCGCCAGCAGGTGGGTGTAATTATCTAAGTTCAGCCAGGAGCCAGGTGCAGATGCAATTATCAGGGTCCCATCAGGCCTGACGATTCTAAGAAGCCACAAGAAGGAAGAATTGTGGCTTGATCTTTCAGCCTGATTTCACATAATTTCCTGTGGGAAACTGATATAGGGTTAAGCCTCGGACTGGCCTGCTGGCAAAGTCACAAACAAGTCCTAGCTTAAAGGGCACAGTCCTCTTAGCATAATTAGGCTTGACCTTATAACACTCCCTAGATCTTATCTGGGAAAGCTAATGGGCTGAGGAAGTGCAGGAAGTGTAACCATGGTCAAAACAAGTGAAACTCACAAGAACTGTGTAACTATGGTAATCACTACCTTGTTTACCTCTCACTATAAAAGCTTGGTGAGGCCTGAGCACAGTGGAAGTCCTTCTCCCTGAGTTGGACTTGCCGCCTGGTCCCCCAATATTCCCAAATTATCTCGTGTCTTTTCTATTTCATTTGTGTGCGGCTCCACTTCCAGATCCGAACCCTGAACCACGCAGGACGTGGAGGGAAACACTTACGACATCTGGCGCCCGAACAGGGACTCTGGAAGTGAAGGTTTCGCTAGAGCAAAAAAACGAAATTTCACTGGCAAAGTGAGGAACAAAGAATTCACCGTAAAGGTAGGAAAATTCACCGTAAAGGTGAGGGGTTATTTCACCGCACACAAACGCCCACAATCAGCTACAGTGGTCCGGAGCTGTAGGCGGTGTGGGAACGTTTTCTCAACCAGGCTAACGGGGCAGGATTCGGCTTTAAAAAAGTAGATTGGGCTTTTAAAAAAAGTAAGAAACTTTATTATAGACTATTGATTTGTATGCTTAAGTAGTTAAAGTTTCAGAAGGTAATCTCTTACAGTTTTTGCATGTTATTATAGAAAATAACTTTTGGTTTCTTGAAAAAGGTACATTAGATCTTAAAAGTTTGCCAAAAAGTTAGAAATTGAAAAAAGGTCAGCAGCAGGGAAAAACTTGCCTCCAACCTGTTTTTCCTTGTGAAACACAGTATTTCATTTACTAGAGCCTTTGAGAGAGGCCAAGGAGGATAAATCTCCTCCCCTTGCACCCTCCGTCCTAAAGAGGAGCAGAAAGAAAAAATGGGAGGAATGGCCTTCATGGCTCCCTCCACCTCCATGTCCTAATTAATTCTCCGTTAATAGAATCACCTGTGCAAAAACGCCAAATTATAAAGAAATTGGAATATTAAAAGGTACTCCTTTAAATCAGGCGGGAAAAAAAGAGTGCCATGGTCATCTTAATGTGGTTTCTTGTTCAAATTAAAATCTTAATTTGTATTTGGAATCTAAAATCTGTAATAAGAAATGAAATTCCGCTACTGAATCCACCTCTGCTGTGGAGAGATTCAAAGGTGGCAGGAGAGGGCAGAGCTATAAGATCTCCCGCAATGAGATTACTTAATGTTTTGTTTAAAAATTACCGGAGAACATCTTTTGACAACCAAAATTTGGCTAAGATAACCTTGGGTGCTAGCCATAACTTTGGAAAGCGAAATAGGAAAAAATTTAAAATGTCTTTTTCTATTAAGCATGACTTTGGGAAAAATACGCCATCTGCGTCATTTGCTGAAACTTCCCCCAAAGCAGGATGTGGGGGAAGCAAAGAAGGGAGCACATGGCGATCCAATATGGACGCCCCCTCCCCAACTATTCTAATTGAAAAGTTTTACAAAATTTAAAAAATGCATCTGGGATTTCTGTGCACGTGTAAAGAGAAAAACTGGCTTGGAACTAACGCGCGCACCGTCCAATTTTGGACATTTAGATAGAGTTTTGAGCTAAAATCTCTTTACAAATGTACAGAATAAAACCCAAGACTGCTTATTTCCTAAGAAAAATGGCGTATTTGAACCAGGGAAGAAATGCAGGCTGGTTCTAGCAATAAGATTGGTATATTTCCATAATAAAGAGTGATTTTTGAAATGTTAATAAAGCCTGTTCCAAAGTTAATCTTAAAAGCCTCAAAGAAATTTAGTAAAATTGTCTGTTACAGAAAATTTACCAAAGTAACTGCCTTAAAATAATATAGATTTGAATCTCAAGAATTATTGATCTATATTAATTATAAAAATCTAAGTAGCCCAGGTAAAAGATGGCTACGCCCTTTAATTAAGGCTGGCTTCCCAAAGCAATTTCTAATGGAGGAAGGGCTAGCCTCCCTTCCCCCAACAGAGCAAGCAGGTAGGCCAAAAAATTTCCTGCTAGTGGAAACTTCTAAAGAGAGGCTTGCTTCCCAGTTTCCCATCCTTGGGAGCAATGGCAGCCTAGGGCTTTGGGAGTTTGCTAAATTGAATTAGATAGTCTGAAATAACAAAATGCTAAAATATTAATCTAAATTTCCCTCATGAAAAATCTAGAGGACAGAATTAAATCTATTGATTATGTCTTGTATTTTTGAAGTTTATTCTTAAAAATGTTATTGATTGAGAAATGCTAAATATTTGACTTGCCAGCTAAAAGTTTAAGGTTCGGATTGAATTGGGAAAAATTGTGTAATTGAGGTAGCTAAATGCCTAAAGTATAGAGATTTATCTTTGAAAAAATAATTTTTGTTTTCTCTGAAATAATTAGAATTCAAAATATGTTACTCATTGATCTGATTAAAAAAGAGGATAAATTCTGTGATCCCAACAGAAATTTTTATATACAAAGATCAGTTTTAATTTAATTGATATCTCTTAATAATTATAAAAGGTATATAATCTTTAAATCATATATATACATATATATTTGATGGTCTTTCAAGTTGGATTTCAAAACTATAACCAAGGAATGACTTTGGGACATTTCATGGGCCCTGAAATGTTTTCAAAAGTTTATTCTCTCTTCTTAAAGGATTTTTTAATAAAGCCAATTTAATATGCTTGAAATCACATGGAAAGCTTTATCAAATATAAATTAATAAATATATTTTAAGTTTTTGCCTCTAAGAAAGGGCAAAACAAGTTATTTTGTTTGATATTTCTTAAAATACAAGAGTAGAATTTTAAGATGTAATTTAAAATAACAAAAGCTCCTCGCCGCTGCATTTTAAATTAGGCTGGAGGTGGGGCAGCGTTTGCACCTTATGTATCAGAATAAAACGTTACTAAATTTACTAATCTGTAAGCAATTGAATCCTAGTAAAGTAAAATTCTTCTAAAAAGTTACTGAAGGCTTCCCATGATCCCTCTGTATATGCAAATAAGCCAAAAGGGAATGCTGTTTAAAAATATTATCTTAAATTTAATAAAAAGGAGAAATTTTAAAATTTTGAAATATCTTCCACTAATATTTATAGGATAATCTAATGATTTGCTGTTAAAATACCAAATCTGAAAGTACAGTCACCATAAATGTTTCATGACTTTGACTTGTAATACATGGCCTTGCGGTACTATCAGTCAACATCCAGGAAGTAACCCTATAGGTTACTTTTTGTAAAAGAAAAATATTTCTTTTTAAATTGAAGTTCTCCAAGTCTAACCCAGCAGGAGGAGGACAAACAGCCTGGAGACCACCTGGGGCATGGTAAAGAAGACTGTACAGAGAACGTCTTTCTTGCCATGCTAGCAGTAATCATCTGTATGGTAATATTACCTAGGGCAAATGTGGAAGTATTGTAGACATACTCCTGACCCTTCACGGGTAAGAACCCATATGTGGGCGATCCTTCCAGGAGGACCACAGGTGGGGCAAGGAAGCATATGGACAAGGTATTATTACACAGCTGTTGCCACCCAGCTTCCCTTTTGTAATATTCTAAATCAAGCCACTGCTCCCTCGTGTGTAAAATTAAAAAGAGAGGTTTTTGGCTAGCCTGGACCCCAAAGAATGGGGAAGAAATGGCTCAAGTACATGTATTATCTCTACTTGCTCCAGGGAAAGGTGCCGAAAATATAAGTATGGTAAGGCACCCCCCGTCCCCCCCCCCCCCCCCCCCAAATGTACTTGATTAGAAACTTTTGGTGTTGGGTTAGCACTTGCCCATGTCACACGCATCCTTATATCAATGCCCACAGCAATCTTCTCGCCAACATAAATGTTAATAACACTGCTTCCTTCATCGACTGGAGGCCTCCTAGATATAACCATGTAAACAATCGACACCTCATCAGAAAAAACCAGGCCTACTAGTGATCCGGGGCGGGCAGCCCCGCCATAAACTCACAGCACACATATATTTGCACTTCTGCTCACAAGAGAGCGGGTGTCCTATTCGTTTTTGCTGAAGATTATTTACCCACCACCTTTCCCTCTAAAGAAACGTATCCTAGAGCCCGTATCAATTCTGCTCAACTTTCCGTATTTGGCCAGCGCC